>NC_069145.1:39882045-39930482 GCF_943734635.1 Anopheles cruzii
TCTCGCTTACGCGCGAACGAGGAAGCTCGCGAGGACCTCCGCGATGGCGCCGTAGCTTTGCCGCGTATATTCTCCGCCATTGCTTTGGCCGTTGAGTTGGCCAAGGGTTCACTGCGGGCGTTGGCATACGTCCCTCGTGCAGTGCCCTTGACGTCGTCTCTTCTAGGAACGACGCTTCGGGACATATCACCACGATAGTGTGCGTTTCAAACGCGAATATCTCCCGAATATCTGCAGTTGGCGTTTCAAACGCACAACTGTATAGTATGATCACACGCGAACTTCACACCGGGTTCACTAGCGTTTCGAACGCCCTGCGATGCTGAAATTCGCGCGTTCCGTTTCTGATCGTAATGTTCACTCGCGATCTTCGCACCGGTTTCACTAGCGTTTCGAACGCCCTTCGATGCTGAAAATCGCGCGTTACTATTCTAATCACAGCGCGATGGCGACCACGTTTTTTCGGTCTCCTCGCAGCGCGATGGCGGCGACGTGTCCTGGTTCGTTCACCTGGGACTTCGAGTCCCTACTTTTGCACGTTCAACGCACTTTTTGTCTTTTAGATTGTTACGAATTTTCGTTGGGGGGAAGGCACCCTTCCTTTTGAGCAGCTTTATTTGCCGTGGATTACACAATTACACGCGGTATTACACAATTTTTGCACGAGGCTGGAGCGTGGAGCGTGGCGTGGCGCTAAAAGACAAAAAGGTCTTACCCCGTTGCGATTCGTAACTAAAAGAACGCGCCGGCACGCGCCGATCCCTTTTGTCCCTTTCTGCCTCTTTCTCTATCCCTTTCTTTTTCGCCTTTTTGCTTTTTGCCTAATTCTATCTGTGGCGCTATTTCGACTGTTCATTAGCACCTGTTCATTCGGGTAAACGCCTGTTCCCACTTGTACTAAACTAAATTCAAATTCGGCCTGTTCTCGCAACACTGAGCTACTTTGCGGAAGTAAGACGTAGGCAGTATCAATATAGACCCCGCAGTAGCATCTTTGATCTTTGTTAATCGATGCCTGAGATATGTAATTAGAGCTTTGATGTCCGGCACAACTGGACGCCGAGTTTCATCGGCCGAAATCTCTAAGCAAGGGTTGAACTGGACCCCGTACGGCCTTCCCAACAGAGTCAGAGGATATTCAGAGCCCCGTACCTAATTCAACTTGTCACAGATCGTAGACAATGATGATTAAATTAAAATAAAGTAAATTTTTAGAAGAATTTTGACCTCCGCTCAACTATTTGTCGTATCGGAATAGATACTACTCCTAATATAATTGAATAAACCATACTTATTAAAATGGTCAATCATTTTCACATTGGGCAACAACCTGCTGGCGATGGAGACAATTTAGACACACACACACACACTGATCGGCAACCGATAAACATCAGCCGCTGCCGACATCGGATACCTTCCCCGATGGCCCCTTTATCAAGATCACTCGGGTATTGGAAATCCCCTAAACACATTGTTGCAATCACCGACAGTAACCTCGGGTGCGACAGCATGCCCGGAAGCGAACATTCCGCCCCGTCTTTTCATCCCATGCCGTGTGCAGCATACTTTCCGGGCCAAAAGTTCCGAAGCGGAGCCAACCAGGAGCCATCACCGGGAGGCAGGTTTTATGTGTATTATTTTCCTCTGCCATCCTCCGGAGAACGTATGGCCGACGTGAAACATGTGTTCATAACGCAGATTCTTTTGAAATTGACGTCCTTTTCTAATAACATTATGCTCCGGTCCGTCCGTCCGTCCGTCGCCACCGCCACCGCCATTGCCGTAGGACTTTCGCAAGAATTTCAATATTCCACATCCACATGACAAATTCCACAATCGACGTAAAACACACACGCGCCGCAACCAGTGTACCCCCGCGCAAGATACACGAGGGAGCTACGGATTTATGCTGCCGCTACGTCTGAGTGGCCGTGGGTGAATTTGTTGCGAAACAATATGCATCCTTTCCAGTTGCTCCAAGCGCCCCATTGAAGGCACCTTTTTCGACGGAATAGTGCAGCACACCGAGCACTTCCAATTAGACGTTCCCCGGGAGCTCGCCAGGAGAGTGCACCAGCGAACGGTGCTCCGACTCCGACAGGTACAGGCGCGACCTTCAATGGAAGCTACTAATCTTGTTTGGCAAAGCAGTAACTTCCCATCGCCGCCCCAACAACCAGATGGGCTTCCCTCAATACAACGCGCCCTTGGAGGGTTTGGTGGCGCGTGGCAAAGTTGACACACACCGATCCGACCGATAACAACCGAAGGAGGCCACTACCCAGAGGCTCCTGAGTGCCTCCCCTCGATCACATCGATAGCCGGCGGGGCCTTGAAGACGCACCAGCGCCACCAAGAAACCCATTACCCGTGCACTTCCAGCAACTTGGCCGCTGCGTGCGTGCCGTGGATCCACGGCAGCCCAACAGCAGCGACCATATAATTAACTTAGTTTCCCAACCTAATCGCAGCACAAATTATCACCGTACGTCTGGCCTGGGACGTAGAGCACGCCAGCTGCTGCTGGAGGTCTCCTGCGGCATCTCGGCACCTGCAATCGGGACGACACCGGGCACCGATGAGATTGGAAAAGTTCCAGTGTTCCAGTAATAAGGGCCAATGTCGTCGTTGGCAGGCGTGTCGTGTATGGCCGGGAGGCAGCACCTACACTAGCCACCTCTCGAGCGCCCCCCCTCCGGGGGGCGTCAATCTCCGCAGAATGTGGCCCGAAATTAACCGAAGAAGTTGGTCCACCGGTTGCAGAGGCTGTGGGTTGGACCTTCAAGCACTGGGCCGTGCTGTGTGACATGCGCCCGGTCTTAGAGCCTCCTAATGATCCCCGAACCGGCTAGCTGCATCCACTGCACCCTGTGTTACGGTCTTCTCGGAACTGTTTGCGCTTCGGGCAGACGCATTAAGCCCCGTTCGGCAGGTACCCCAGAGCTCCGTGATGCTACGATAACGGGTTAATCAACGAGTTCTCGAAAGCTGACGCGATTAGGGAAGGCTCCAAATCAAACATGCCGGCCGGTCGGCTGCATTGCTGCAATCGTGGTCCTCTTCTGTGGTGGCAAGAGCCCAGGCAAGAGGACCAGAATCCCAGGACCATAACTCAAAAATGTACGCATGCCTTGCAACCGATCGAACCTGAGAAGACTGAACCCGCACAGAACCAACCTCTGTTTGGCGCAGTTTTTTGTTTGTCTGTGTGTGCTTTAACATGGCCCATAACAAACCCGTGCTTGGTGTGCTGCAGCATTAAACGACAAACGCACAGGGTAGAGAGGCAAATGCACGTCGGGCCGAGCACGAGGACATCAAAACTCGGGCCACACTGCAGATACCTCTCTCGGCAGATACTTTCATGAGCCAAAGGCTTCGCCCCAAATCTCTTGCATCCGCCCGCTCTCGTTTCGAATCCACCCAAGATCCGTGTCGCTTCGTGAACGACTCCTTTCGTTTCACCCGCAGCAGGCCCTCCCACACGCCTGGTGGTGCTGCTCCTCGCCAGGAGACTCAAAGCTTGCTCATATTTTCATCCACTAGATGATGCACATTCCAGTTGTTCTTCGCTGTTGATTCGCTCCGTGGTTCCGTCCCGGTTTTTTTTCTCGTCCGGCTCGTCCCACATGCGCGGGGCGGCAACGTGTGTCACGGGAGGGGTCCTTTTTATGCACCATAGGACGCAAGGCAACCCCCGGGTACCGGGGCACGAAGTAAAGCACCCAAATTGAGTTTGAAATTTTGATGAAAAATATTTCCGGTCGTTCGAGCTTCATTTTGCCGCACACGGCTCGAGCGCACACCGGCCCTTTTCCGTGCGCCCCGAAAGGCCCATAAAATCCAGTAACGAAATTTTCCGGCGAATCCTCGCTCCTTGGCACGCTCTCCCACTGCTCGGGCGACGCCGGGAAGATGGCTCTAATGTGGCGAGATGTGGCGGTAACTTGAATGATCCTTCACCGGACCGGACATAGTTGGAGGATTGCGGGCCGGAAAACCGCAAGAGAGGCAGCTCGAGTTTCCGTGAGGGGGCTCGGTGCGTGCGATGAACGGGGGGGAGGGTTTCTGCGAGTGGCTCTCGTACGCCGTTGGTTACGCTGGAAGCTGGAAATAGTTTAAGAAAGTTCCGCTACTCCGTGTACACCGCGCCGATCGCTCAGTATCGGATTAATGCACTTAACGTTCGCTTCTTCGCCACACATTTTGGTGGCAACGCGCGTGCATCTACTTTCGAATCTTCTGCCACACTCGGGAGTGTGCGCGGTCGAACGTGTTACCCAAATGCAAAAATCCGAGTTTAATAAGCAGATCCCCTCGACAGTCGACAGTTAGGTTTAGGCAATTCTCGGCAGCTCGGCCAAAGTGTCACATTAAATTCCTCGTTATCGTGTTATTGGAAACATTTCTGGACGTAGGACGTTCATTCTTTTTATAGTAAAACACATCTGTGGTAACTTTTATTTTATTTTGCTCATTTGAATTTTTGGTAACCTGAACTAACACACTTCAGTCTTCAAAGCCTGAAGTGTAACCTTTCCTACGAGCTCTCAAATATGTAAGATCATCAAAAACAAATATCGAATCAGTACCGTACTGGCTCAAAAATATCGATCAACGCTCGTTTATTGCATAGAGAAACAAAAACATTCGAGAAGACACTTTTTGACAATCATTTCGAATAATATCGCAAAAGTTAGCATCTTAACACATAACTTATCACATTTAATAAATAAAAAATTTCGTCTTCAATCGAAAATTATCATCCAGAAAGTCTATTATCCGAACCCTTACCAATATCACGTGCATTGATTTACATGTTTTTACTGGCTTCAGCACATTGGATTAGTGCATTAAAGCACTTTATAATTAATCAAATGAAATAATGAATAAAAACCTAAATCATCTGAAATTGTTAAACTTTTTGGTTGATACTTTTGGTTGAAGAAATAAAATATTGATTGTACCTAAACATAGTTAGACGACACCAATTATTATGGTGAAGTAATAGTTGTGAACTATACACTATATCCAACAAAACCTAAGAAACGCTACAAGCGGGCTTGAAGTCAAAAATAAATAAATCCTAGTTCACCTGGGCAACAGCCCTGGGCGGCTTTTCGTACAACTGGCCACTCCTACGCAACGTGCCTTTTTCAAATTGAAGTTTTTTTCTGGACCTCCTAGAAAATGTCAGTATAAATTACAAACTACAAACCGACCTGCAAGAATGCACGAAGCCCTGCTGTCCCTGCTAATACGACAACGAGCTGCGATAGCGAACGGCTGACGTCGTCGTCATAGCTTTCGGTGGCCCGGGACCCATATCACCCGGGAAGTGAACGGACCCGTATCACTCACGGTTTGGGAAGCAGAAATTGAAAACCGCCCCAGCCGGAGGCCCCCGGGACAAAATGGTAGATCTTAAAATAATGCCACAAACGGACGGGAAACGAACGGATCTCTTCTGTCCAAACCGTCCACATCGTTTGACAGTCCTCCACATGGGTTGCCTTATCATGTCGGAGCGGATAACCGAGCCAAAATATGACAACCACCGCAGAGAGCACCAGCACTAGGGGGCACTTCCGGACCACTTCCGGGCCACGGACGGGTGGACCCGGAAAAGAATTCAATCACTTGCGTGCTCTGGCCATTTAAATTTCATTGCATTCTTTCAGAAATTTCGATATCTTTTCCGTTGGAAAAAGGGCGGAAGTGGACCCTCTACTTGACTCTGCCGACGAAGTACTTCTACGGAGCGGTTTCCGATAAGTACTGGACAGGCGTCCGCATTCTTGCCACATTCCTGAGCCCCCCGGTCCCCGGATCGAGGATCGAATCGGAATTGGAAATCACTTCCGGTCGGGTGCGTCCGATAGAGCAATTAGAAATATTTCATTTCCAAGTCCGAAATGAAGACCGCCACAAAGGCATCCTGTGCCGCCGGTGATGCCGCCGCCCTAATGGTTCCGCTTCCGGTATCGTAACTTCCCGATCGGAGCCCATATCCTAGCTCGTTAGCCACCAGCCGGGGCCAGCCGGGGTCAAATTCATCTTGATGTTTGATAATCAACTTTTGGTCTTTCGAACTTTTTTTCCCGTTTCTTTTCGGAGTTCCTCCACGTGTAACTTTCCCGCGCGGTCGTTTCCTTAGGACGCGGTTTTTTTTGGTCTACGTTTAGTCCCTTCTCATTGTCCAATGTTTGTTTTGTGTGGCTCTTGCTGGTGCCGGTAACCATCGACCACCGTTTCGCGCACGCCATCGTCAGACACCAAGAAGTTTAACCTAAAACTTTTACTTCCCGAACATCCCGCCCGCTGCGGGTCGGGATGGTTCGCGAGAATGATTTGTTTATCTTTGGCGCGTGGACCACCAACCACAGAGAGCTTGAGAGAGAGGGGACGAGCGAGAGAGAGAGAGAGAGGACAGCGAACGAGGTTCCGCTACGCCAGACCGGAATGCACCATGATTGATGAAGTCATCGATTGATGGCTGCCGCCGTCTCTGGAGATGAGCTGGGAAGCAAGTTTTCCCGGAGTGACGGAGATTTATTACCAACACCGAAACAAACAAACAAACCCTCACACACGCACGCACACGTGACTCAGGTTAGTGCCGGAAATCAACTCTTTTTCGGCCCGCTGCACGGTGGTGACCAAGAATGTCCCCCCGGGGGGAGTTGGTGCGCCGTCTGCGAGGGTCTACGAGAGTTGCCTCGCTGATGTACTGTTACGGTCGATGAACCACACCGCCGCATCACCTGCGTGCGCGAAGGGCACACCGATGGTTCATTACTCTTCTGACCGGTTCGCGCCAGTTCCGCGCGCGGTTCCCCGGTCTGGCTCCAGAACGGTTGCGAAACGGTCCCACATCACCACCAACACACCGACTGCCTGCAACACACACACACACACACGCGTATCAACACCGACCCAAAGGCCACGTTGACAGAAAGCTGTTCGCGAAGACGAAGTAATTGCTTGCGTTGGAGGAACGCACTTTGTGGGGGGGGGGCGTCAGAAGTGGCGCACTTCCGGCCAATGATTGCTCCCGCGAATCAGACCACCGCATTCCCCATTTTCTGCCCATTTTCCCGATTTATTTTTTCCTCTTTCGCAATCTGTATCGGTCCAAGGAAACAGGGTTAATAGAACATTTCACGCCAAAGCACTGCCAGAGAACGCTCCGCGCAACTGGAGTTCCCTTTTGCTTTCATCTCTCCTCGGGCTAGAGATTGCGAGCCGAGCCAAACTGGGCCGAGTTTTGGGCCCCCCTGCCGCACGGACCGTGGATCCCCGTTCCTCGTTTTACCGGACTAATGCTCCGATTAGCTGGCGTGGGTACCGTTGGTTGCGTTGTTGCGATTACGCGGATTTCAATTCACAACAACCGACGAAGGTGCTCGCGGTGTGGAAAAAACAGTTGTTGCTTCCTACTTCCACCCACTGCTGCGTGGTAACTCCCACGCGGGTTGGTTTGTATCTGGATTAAACGGGATTACGATACACGACAAAGGGAACACGAGGGTACAGAAAGGCAGAAAGGTGTCAGAATTCGCAGCAAACTACATTTTTCTGAGTTTTCGGTGTATGAAATCGAACATACAATAACAGCCGCACAAGTTACGTCATACTTCTGTTCTTAGTGATGTTTAATTATAGGACTTTCGAATGATACCAACATTGTCCCAATGAAGCCGGGTTAAGGATCCCGAAATGCCCGAAAATTGAACGGTCATTTGAACGGTATTATATTCTGAGTGAATTATCAATAAACGGCATTTTATACCCTAAATAAATCTTGTTCATTTTTCAAAATCGACTGAAAAATGGCGGAGTTATTTTACATTTAAATTGATCCTGCCACTATGGCCCACCCTGTAGTATTAGCGACAAAAGTGAAAAATTGAAATACAGATGTGAAAAAATACAAATATCGTTACAGCACAAACGAGTTTAGTAGAAAATTGGCTATTTTGAACAATGCTTGTTTTATTCATTCGTTGAAGTAACAGATCGTTCCAGTTTGATAGCTGTAAATCTTATGCCTGCGAGCGATTACTAGAAGAATTCGACGATCACTATTTCCGTGCCTATGAAGTTTGGACCGTCACTAACTATAGCTTTAGACACCACTCAATTATTTTAACGTTATTGAGCCAATCATTCAAAAAGATTAAGCCATGTATGTAATCCGCCATGTTGAAGTTTGAACTAAAACTGCATCTACAATCTTATGGACTACGAAATATCAAACAAACCCTTATTGATCAAGACATGCACAGGGTTACCTCCAGTAGTGTGTAAAACTAAAACTGCAATATTTACTCTTTCAAATTCTGGTAATTGTTTGCAGATAATAGCAGAATGGTGTGCCTCCACCGACGGAGAGAAATCACTACATAGAACTATACTTTTAATCAACTCTATACGTTATTAAAATTATGTAAAATACACCACTAATGCGGAAAATGCTAGATAAACCGTTTCGCATTAGTAGAAGTTATAGCATTCCGAAACGCTAAAACCCAGAAATCACCCAGATCATCCGAAACGGAATTGATTCTTAGTTTCCACCAGCTGCAACAGCGTTACACAGCGACTGAAATGGAAGACCAACAATTCCACGAATTGGGCTGATATTCGCCAGAGAGTTGTGGCCTAGAATACGTCTACCATTTCAACTTTGTCGCTAATCCAATTTAATTACACGGTCGTACACAGACCGATTTCCATGAGCTTCGAATCTCTTAATCTCAATTCAATACGAAGAACCTCCCGAAACCCAGAAACTGAAGGCTGAGCACGATACAAACCAACCGGAGTCGTATGGTCGCATCGGTGTCCGTATTTCGGAAGATAAATACCCAGTAATTAGTTCGCCAAAACAAGCTTCAAATTAGAAAACATGCCGCTCCCCCCCGGAGCGCCTCTCCTGCACTGCTGGCCATCCATCGCACTTCGTGGACGTTTGTCGGACGTTTTCCTATCGCAAAACCGTTTTGCGGAAAATTTCAAATTAGAGAGGCGTAAAGGAAACCGGACGCGACCGACTCTCTCGGTTTTGGCAGGATCGGCAGAGGTCCGTGGTCGGTCGGTTGGTCTGTAAAACACAGATTCACAGATTGTCCCGTCAGTTGGGGTCTCCGTCAACCAGAGCTCTCTCCCCGTTCCAGTATCGTGTTGTGGTACCGCGCTCGGTGCCAGCACAGAACGCGCCCACCGTGACCTCCCATTGCCGGAAACTTTGGCACCAAACTTGACCAGCTGTCGTAAATTAAAATTTTAACTACACAACAGCGCTTGACGTCGATTGTCGTCCCGGGCAGCATGGTCGGAATGCGCCCAAAATGAGATGTGGTCCGAGGAGAACAAGAACAATTCCCAGCATCGGTGTTGACCACAACTTCTCCGCCGACCGGCAGCTTTTCGGCCATTCATGCCGCTGCGGACCGGTCCGGAAAGCGGAAGCGAAAGACGAAACTTTTCACATCAATTCCCAGGAAAAGGAGCAATCGCGCCGACCGCGCGAGACCAACAACTGTCACCCTGCGCCGGTGCCGCCACGTGCTTATCGAGTGACAAATAACGAATAAATCATGAAAAGTTTACCACATTTTCCCGGTCCGGTTCGCGGTAAAGTTCGTCCGGCAGCCGTGGCTCGCGGGGATCGCGCATTTCTCGCGGCCCTCGCCTCTTTTTAAATTCCTCTCCGACTCTGCCTTTGTATCGATGGCGGAGTTCAACGGGCCTGCTCGACTTTGCAAATTACGTTAAATTTTTGCTTCATTACTGTCGGAATCGGAAGCGAGAAACTGTATCGGACGTGCCGGCTTGTATCGCTTCGGGGACTGTTTATAATGCTGTCAAATGGGACACAATTAACGGGCATCACGAGGGTCGACTGATGGCCCGATGTCAAGCTCGTCAAACAGTTCGAAGAAGTAGTTATTTTCGCAGTATTCCTTAATGAGAAGGAGAGCTTCCGATCGAAATAAAATACAAGACAAAACTTTACGTACTTTCATTTAAGCAGCCAAAGAGGGTTTATGCGCCATTCATGTGATAATTTATTTGAATTGCAATCATCGGGTAACATCCAAAAACACCTCTTGCTCACTTCACCGCCGTCATGCAACTAACTTTTGCGCCTCGTGCGCTTCCCCTAGCTGTCACTTGTGGGACCCCGGTGAAACTTCTACCACGATTCCCACACGGCCTCTCCTGACCGTTCATTCCGACCCGGATGAACGCACTAATAATGACTGGCTGCCGTTGACGTCTGCTTCGGCCCTTCCTTATCGCGCTCTTTCTTCTTCTTCTTCGCGTACGTCAGTCGATCAATCTGGTCTTCAATGTTATAATCCCCGTCGGAATGCCTGACCACGTTCAACACATCCGCCAACGTCCGTTTGCCGCTTGCGATGACCGAAGACACTGGGGACACTTCCTCATCCCTTTGGCCGGAGTCATCCATCAGCTCCGTCTCGAACGCATGTCCCGCTTCATCCAGGTTGTCGCTGTTTTCGTCCTTCAGCTCCGACTGGATCTTAGAAACTTCGTCATCTTCTCGTCATCTTCGTCGTCATCTTCTTCGTCATCTTCGTCGTCATCGTCTTCGTCATCTTCGTCGTCTTCCGGCTGCTCCATGCGCACATGCTTTTCGGATTCGATCTGGCGAAGCTTCGTAACCTCTCCCTGCAGCTGCACGCATGCCCGTATGGCATTCTCCTTCGCCCAGGTGATCGACTTAAGCGTTGCCTTCATGCGCATCAGATCACCTTCGAGTTTCTTCTTTTCGGCCACTGCCGCTACCCGCTGTTGATGTTCTTCGTCCAGCTTGGCTTCCGCAGCGCGCAACGCCTCCAGCAAATGCCCGTGTCGTTCATTGATTGTAACGCCTTCATTGGTAACTGCGAATTCTTTTTTCCGTAGAAAATCCATACCGAGCAGTAACGGAGTGTTTATCGCGGACGTCGGAACTACCTTGAAAGGTACCTCGCATTCTTTTTCATCAACCATTGCCCGCACACACACCTCTCCGGAACTCGTCACCTCATTGCCGCCTAATCCGAACAGGCGTAGCGATGAGTTCCTCCAACGTTGTTCCCGTCTGGGGATTTTTTGCAGCACGTCTTCCCGCAGCAATGTGACTTCACTGCCGGTGTCCACCGCTGCGTCATACTTCATAGCACCGATCCTCACCGCGACGATGGGCATGCTAGTCATCGTGTATACCTGTTTTGGCCTGTCGCTACCGGCATCGTTTCCGTCTTGCGCCGTACATTGTTTCGCCATATGCCCGAAACTATTACACTTGAAGCATTTCGGGCCATTGCCCCTCTGCGGGCACTCGCCAGCGATGTGGCCTGACATCCCACACCCAAAGCATTGTTTCGGTTTCAGCCTCTCGTATGTCGTCGTTGGTCGCTCTTTGTTTCGCTGGATATCCGTCGTGTTCGCACTTGTTTTGTATAGCTCTCGTTCGTTCGTCTTGCTTTTACACGCGGACTTCGTTTGCGCCTTCTCAAAATCGCTCAACTTATCCATCAAAGCTCGGACATTCTTCGTCCCATATAACATCGAACGATGCAGCTCGTTTTCCGTTACACCGTCGACAATATATTCGCACACGCTAGCGTCGTCCAAGTTGATTACGCGGGCTATCTTCTGCATCTCGTACACGTAATCTCTCGTAGATTCGGTCGTCTTCTTCTTTCGCTTCGACAATTTGCGGTGCACTTCGTTTGCACTGATAATTGGAGCAAATTCTGCGATGAGCGCATCTTTCAAGGCACGGTAAGTTAGGAAGTTGTGTTGGGCTGACACAAACTTTCTAGCGGTGCCGACCAACTTCCTACGGCACATCAGCATCCTCTGGTCGTCGTTCCACTTGGCCGTCTTGGCCATCAACTCGAGCTGCTGAATCCACATCTCAACGTTTTCACCATCTTCAGCGCCGAACGTATCAATACTGTCTTCGACGTCTCTGAACGAATATGGACGCTGTTCCGCCATCGGCGACTTAGATGCGGAATCCATTTTGTTCTGGCCCCTCATTGGCGTGAAGTACTGTGCATTGCTGTTCCGTCGTTGTCTATCCACATTAACACCTTGACCGTCATCATCATTATCATCGTCGTCGTTATCATCATCGTCTTTACGGCTTCCTGCTTCGTCGATTCGTCGTTCCACGTTGGAATCCGGATTTTCACGGTCGTCGTCTTCTCCCGTATACGAACCGGCACTCCCGTCGTTTGTGGCTCCATTTGGCATCGTCATTTGCAGGATTTGTTGGGCCAAAGCTCGCTTTGAGCCTTCCGTTGATAACCCCAGTTTTTCGCACTCTCGCACCAAACCAACTTTTGTGAAATTCTCACACAATTCGCTAATTGTCGTCATCTTTACCGTCTTTACTTCTCTTGGTGGATCAATTTTTAGTTGAATCCCGGTTGAGCCCCCATGTAATATTTATTTGAATTGCAATCATCGGGTAACATCCAAAAACACCTCTTGCTCACTTCACCGCCGTCATGCAACTAACTTTTGCGCCTCGTGCGCTTCCCCTAGCTGTCACTTGTGGGACCCCGGTGAAACTTCTACCACGATTCCACATTCATGCTTTAAAATATTTTTGCGAATGAAGCTGTCGTGAGTCTTTGGAGGCTGCTGAGGCTGAGGCTGTCAGGTCAAATTAGGTCTTCAAGCGTTCAATCCCTTAAAAAGGCTTCTTTAAAGCCTGACCTTCTAATAAGTATATTTCAAGATACATTGAAATCGTATTCTTCTTCGAAAATTTTCCGTCGTCAAATAAATCTCTAGTATTGAAAAATGTTTGCTTCCATTTGAGACACTCAACAATAACCAACCATGTCTCTATACCGCTCTTCATTGATCCTGACGTTTAAGAAACATTCGACCGCCGAAATCATACGATCATCGATAATCTGTATGTATTTGAATATTATTGCCAAAGCGTTACAACATTCCAGTACAACGATAATGTACACATTTTTCCTCAGCCTCATTCTCTTTATTGTAAATGCGTGAAAAAACCCGAACTTGGCTGCTTAAAAAGGAACTCAAAAAATTGATGGAAAGAAGTAAGTCCGATTTCCTACGTTGAAGTTCCGTAAATGTAAATAAATGAAACAGAAAATTAGCGTTGCCGCATCATCACTCGCTTTATGTTTCTTGACATTGCTCAGCAAAATAGTGCCGTGTAATGACATCATCACACATCCCCGATTGGATTGTTCATCAGCCATCAGCCACAGGCTAATGTACTCTCGAGTGTGTGTCAAAACCGCAGAGCCGTCTGCCCTCATCATCTGCCCTTATCTCGACCCGTCCGATCATACGGCACGGCCAAGAAATCGTACAAACCCCATCAACGACCACAGCCACAAGTCGTTGATCGTAAAAAAATCCAATGGTCCCGTGGCCCCGCGGAGGTCTAAGCTTAACCAACGAGACACGATTCGGTGCCGTTTTAGCGTCACGGCCACCCCGAAAACGAGCTTTACTCACGACCACGTCCGTCGGCAGCGATCACTGCCGCCACTACCACAACCGATCGTCTTGGGCACGGTGGGGAGGAGGGTGGTTGCGGGTTGAAAGGGGCGGACGACTCGGAACCGGTTCTGGCTGGAGACACCCACGATCTCACCCCGCGACGCGCAGCGCTAGACGCGAGCCTCAGACATTACTCAACAAAAGTCCGCAGAGACAACTCTGTAACCACTACACTCTAGCACCACCCCGGGCGGCGATGGTCAGATGATCATCGGCCACCACTACCACCGCGCACCCGCGGAGATCGTTCGTGGGGGCTAACCCGTACTAACCACACAACCACAACCCTTGGGCCGTTCTTTTCTGCACGAATATTATGACAAGACCGATTTCGCGACTTGGCGATCGAAGTGTCTCAAGGAAGTGGCTCTCTGATCCGATGGCCGGTGGCTGGTTCTCCCACAGCATATTCAACCCGCTCAAAAAGCATAGTCGCAAGCTCATCAACACCATCCAGTCGCCATCAAAACTTTGTTTTCTCAATCCCGTCCCACTCTCCAAAGGCGTGACATGACCACCGCTTGGTGGGTGTGCGTGTGTGAAGCCTGCGTTCGACTCACACAGCCGCATCGGTGGTGGTTATGCTTATATGGTTGATGCAGAACCCCTCGAAAAAGCCCTCGATGCTCGATGCTTTTGTAACTCCCGTCTATTTTCGAGGCCAAGACAGGGCTTGCTCGCTAATTGAAGGGTTTTCTTAGCTCGGGTAGCCGGAGCTGGCCAGTTTGTGTAACCGGTGTAATGGCCGCTGGAGCACGGACCCAAACAATCATAAATCTCTCAGCTTCAACGGACGTCTGAAAATGAAGAGGTAATACCCACGGCGACCAGAACGGTGTCAAGTACGCGGAGTCGCGGAGATTTATCTGTGATTGTTCGGTGGATCGCCTCGCATTTCGATTAAAGAAACAACGTCCTTACACCTCGTGCACTTTCTGGTGCACTCGGGGCACGCCATTCCCCAGATTGGCCCCGACAGATTGGCAGTCCTGTACGAGTTCAGCCTAAGGAACCGCGTTCGTGCTGACTGACTGGCGCAACATTGACCGGATACCGGGTGACACCATCGCGTTTTGTACAAACTGCAACGGTTGACCTCAGCGAGCCGCTTACCTAAAACGAGAAAAAGAAAAACAAAGACACGGTTAAGCCACAGCATACGGGGGCCGAACGTTGATTTGATAAAATAAAACCGAAGAGGGAGATAAAATGGGGAAACTATAGTGAATATTAATATTCCCGAACAACCGATTCGAATGATGACTTCGACGAAACTTTCTCTGCTCAGCAGCCATTCGATAGAAATTCAATATTCCGAAACCGGTGCCACGCTGCAAACTACTCGCACGGAGCAACAATCATCTGCTCGAAACTGTCTGTAATCAGCATTTCCGACGTCTCTCGTCCGCTGGCCATTATCAAAATATCAATTTTCCGCCCCAGCGGGATGAACATCGACAGCAACAGAGTGTCCTCGCTGCGCCCCACTTGAAGACATATCCGTTCGATGGCGCGTCGCACACACTGGCGCGCCTTGGCAGGCGAAACAGGTCCTGCCACGCTCCGGGAAGGAAGTGCTACCGGATAGCCCAAGTCCTTATAATGGAGTGTCAGTTTCCGGACGGCTGAGCTCGCCCGTCAACGGTGAAGATGATGCTAGGCTCGGGGCCGTCACTTTGCCCCGCAGGATCCGCTGCCGCTGCGTCGGAATTTCTGTCAATATTACCAAATCGCTTTAACGATTCATCCACTCGTGTGTGGGTAGATGTTGATTGTCGGATGCCCATTCTCGGGCCAGCTAAGCTGTTGATATAGCGCCTCATATCATATCGTGAGCTAAAAATTGGAAGCGCCCGCCACGGCCCGACGTTTCGCAAGCGTTTAGAGGCAAGTGACAACCAACACAACACAATATGAACCTCCTGCGTGCGTCAATAATCACCATTCTGGGAAGGCCACACACCCCGAAAGCATTGTGCGAATGGGACGCTTCTGGGTAGAAACCAGAAAAAAAGAGGCCGATCGACCGACCGCCCGCCCGTTGCTGGCAAATGTTGGCCAAAAGTAAATACGGTTAGCGGTAATAAACAAACTGGTTTGTCCGAAGATGGGTCCCGGTGAAAGAAAACTGGGTCGCCAGAGTATCGCACCACCATTTGTGGGCGGTTCGTCGCCTGCGTCCGATCGGCGGTCGTTGAAGTCTTTCGTTCGTCGAAGCCAATCGATCGCGTTTATTTGCAACTGTTGCCAAAGGGGATCAATTTATTGATTGAATTTCACTCTAAGGGTTACATTCTCGACACGAAACATGTAGCCAACTACAATTTGTGAAACTTTGTTCAATTATTCACAATAGTTGTTAGATATGTTACTACAAAATATTAGGTGTATGAAGTATTCGACGTGCGGTTTTTATTCGACATTGGTGTACTAAATACATCAATAAAACGTCTGACTACCTTAATGAAAGTATTAACCGTCGTTAGCTACTACTTTCTCCCATTTTGCAGGTCATTTTCGAGTTCGTGTCGATAGAACTTCTCATCGTTATCAGCGATCCAATCAGAGATCCACTTTTCAATAAGAAGGAAACTACTGTGCTGCTAAATCGTTACTTATGCAACGGCATAAGTAGTAGTCCAAAGGAACAATATATGGTGAGCACGGCGGGCGGAATAACAGTTCCCATCCGACATTTTTGAGATAAGTTTTGACCGGTTTTGCGATGTGTGGTCGAGCGTTGTCATTTTGAAAAATCTATTTCATGTCTATTATCCCATTCTCGTCGTCAAAGCTTTGGTTCAAAGCTCTTGGTCTTGTAAGCCAAAAACACCACTTTTTAATCGTGCAAACCACATCGACCACGTTCTGTCAGTAAGAGCAAGTTTACCATAAACTTCCATTAAAATTTAATGACTTGCGGTAGCAGTTTTCTTCATAATGAAGTAATGAAAAAGTACTCCCCGCAAAAACCATTTTACCAGGAGCAAAACATGGCATGTTCAAATGCTTAAAAAAGGTGTTGTTTACACTTTAACAAAAAAACGCGTTAAGTACGTAATGACAGTAGACAATGATCAAACAAGTATTTCGAAAAAAGAATATACACACCTAATATTATAATACCAAATGAATGGTAAACGGCAGAACAAAATGTTCGTTCACAGGAAAGGTTGCAAACGTGCAACCTGCAAAAAAAAAGAATTTCATCTAATCGCTTGCAATTTAAAACATTCTTTTTAGTTGAAACAAAAATATTCAAACAGCGAAAGAAACCGAAACGCCGAGGTTAAAACAAACAAGCAAAAACAAAGCTTCTAAGTCAGAAACCTTCAAAACTCGAAGAAACTGTTTTCGAAGCCAAATATTTTCGCCCGGTCTCGCCCAACAGGATCGCCGGACAACTTTTGCGAGCCGATTGCCGACGAGCTTCACAGGCTCACCTACGCGCGCACCTGCCGTCGGGGCGTCGGGGCGTCGGTGGCCTTATCACACAGGGCTTCTTGCGCCTCATCTTGCTGCACGATGAAACAAACAAAACTTTCCGGCAATAAAAACAGCATCAACCGCACACGCGAGACGCGGCCGAGACTTTCGACATAACGGTGTCGGGCTCGGGCGGTGCTGAGAGGCGGGTTTATTTGCTCGGATGTGTCATCATCTTCGGATTATCGGCGCGCGCCCAGCGTTGAAGCGGGAGAGAGTGAAACTTTACGAAAGTTGCCATCACGTTATTTTACGACCCTTTTTCCGCCTTCTTATTTTCAGTTTCGGCTGTGTGACAACGCGCGACACACATGAGTCACAGCCAACGCGGACAACGACGCCTCGTGTTAATTTCGCACCCAACAAAACCCAACCGGCTACCGCCCTTACGCTGCTCACCTGGCGCCGTGATGCTAATTTGCGTATTTGCTCTCGGTGGCATGTTTCATTCGAAGCTATTTTGAAATCGATCCTTCAGATAATATTTGCAAAGTGAAAGATTGCCCTCTGGATCCGTGCAATCACGTATCAACCGAACGGAAACAAGTCTTCACCCGATTAAAGGGAGCGCTTTTTTCGTGAACCAGAACACAGGACGAGTATAGCGGGGGGCACCATTAGGGAACTTTCACTCAACACGCCAACTAAGCGCGGTCCGCAGCGAACCCGCGACGGTACTAATCCCTTCCCCGGGTCGTTCAAAGTGCCCAAAGCACTCAACACGACCGCCCCCCGGGGGTGGGATGGGCCCACGGCATCGTTAATCGCCTTTTAATCGCCGAACGACTAAGCCGGGTCAGCCGGCCGGTCGTTTCCGAAGCACCCTCCGTCCCGGTCACCCACTGCCTTTCCGTGCCATTTTGCGTGTTTTCCCCGAAAAAACCCCGTTTTCGATTTGCTTTTGTCTGTAACGCGGCTGCATGTTCTACAACGACCACGACAACTGGCCCGATTGGACCCCTGGCCAATCTCCTCTGCTGGTCTCGCCGTCATATTTTACTGACTTCTCTCCCGCTGGTCGTTATCCGCTCTATCGGTCGGTCACACACGCCGGCCCCGGTCACTTCCTCTTCCCGGGCCGACCGGAGCTTCCGCTTGTGGGCTTCGATCCGGTCATTCCATTTTCGTCTTGTTAACCTACTTCAAAACCTCAAATTACCATCATCAAAGTGCGGCCGTTTTTTGTGCCATCGCTGGTCCCGCGCTCAGGTACAAGCACAGGTAACCTTTTAACCCGAACACACCGGAGAGGCTCACCGGACATGCACTGACTGACATACAAACGACCCTATGCATCTCGGAAGAGACGTTCCTAAGACCGAGTGTGCCAATCGGTTGGTCTCCACTGGATAGAAATTCCCGGTACGAGAGACAGAGAGTGTCCGAAAAGGAGGCCACTCGACGAGGACCGAAATGTGATAACCGTCGAGAGAGATGTAGATGTCATTCCCGGTGCACCGTAGCACCATTGGGGCACTCCGCAGTGCCCCTGGTTCGGGTGTCCTGCGGCGAAAGACAAACTATCGGACGAGCAGCTCGTCCAACGGGCCTGACACTTTGTCTTGGGGTGTCCGCCGGCCATCGTCCGGTTTTGATGAGCCAGCCCCGGGGCTGGCTTCAAAAAAAACGGTGTAGATCACCTTCACTACTACGACCGAGAGCACCTAGGATGCACCGATCCATTGGCCCCGCACCACTAGATACGGCGGAGCGGACACTGAAAGGTTCGCACCAATTTGCTTCCGCATAATGATCCCGGGAGTCACACTTGACCTGCGACAAACGAGTGTACGAGGTGTGTTCAAAAATTTTGGCAACATTTTAATTTCCGCGGGCTACGTAGATCCGATTTTCTATTTTTGTGGCGTTAGGTTGCTACACATGTCACTCACTTATGGTGACAATTTCGGCCATTTTGAGTAATCAGTCTATTTTTTACAACTGTTTTGCTTGGCCGTGTCGTGGCTTGCCTCGGCGATGCCGTTTTTATCTTCTAAATCGTATCGTAGCGTCGTCATTTCATGGCCTCTTTCAGTATCCGGAATAAGAAAAAGTCACAGGGCAACATGGCTTTTCGACGTTCACACCTTCTCGGCCCTCTGAAAAAGTTTTGAATCACCGATAAGCGCTGCTTTTGGTCTTAATAGCTTCACCATAAGCCACAGTCAACATTTCAATTGAGCCCGAGCTCTTAATTTCGTTTTTCACACAAAATTGTATACCAATTCTTTACCAGTAATTTTTCTCAAACAGCCGTTAAAAATTGACTAATTACTCAAAGTGGCCGAAATTGTCAACATAAATCCCATGTGTAGCAATCTAACGCCACAAATAGAAAATCGAACATACGTAGCCCGCGTCAATACAAAATAGTCAGAACTTTTTGAACACACCTCGTATGTGTATCCGATACACTCCCGGAAGAAGATCTCGGCTGGACTTAGTTCTTCGCCCGAACTTCGCACACAAAACGCCATTTAGCCGGCATTTCACGAGATCCCCGTAGGGCGGTTGCCGGTGGAGCAAATTATAGGCGCTTAGTTTCACCGGAAGTCCTGCCGCAACCTCATTCGGCCATTCGACCGAAAGCAAGGCCGCCGCCACCGGGATGACAGCCGGCGAAAGAAGTGCTGAGGGCTAATGAAGAACCAAGCCGACCGAATTGAGGAAGCTAGGTGTCATCAGGGAGCGGAATGTTTATGACTCCCAAAATACGCAGATACGTGGCCCCATCGCGAAGGGCCCACCACCCCGCCCAGGACTCAGATGTGGCGCACCTAAGGCCATCGGGATGCATTATTCAGTGCGGTTCACACGCACACACAGACCCATGTGCGCAAGGTCACCAAGGAAATGGACACCTGCCACTGCATCACTGCCTGTCTGTGCGCCTGTGTCAAACGTCTTCCTGTTGGTGGCGACACAAAGAACGCCTTGTCCCAGATCCGGACGGGACACACGTCCGTCGGATGACGCACCCCCGACCACCGCGCACCGTCTGCTTCCCACGGGATTGCTGTGCACGCGGGACAGCCTCTCTCTCGTCCGGAACCGGTAATGGAAGGCAAACAGTTTAACGAGGTCGTGTACACGAGAACCCATAAACACTGACGCTGTCTCGCTCTCTTTCTGCCGGGTGTCCTCGCGCAGCTACTCCCGGGTTCTCCCGGTGGTCTTCCAAAATTACCCGAAACGGAACCACTGTAAATGGGTCCCAATCTCTCTCTCTCGCTCTCCCTCTGTGGGGTCCTTAAGCGTAGCGGGCACAATTAGGGAGAGCATAAAAATGGGCATAACAACCCCCCAAAAACTCATCCTGGCGCGTCTTGAGACTTGAGCCCGGGAAAGTGCCCGGGGAAAACTATCCCCGCCACTTCTTCCGGTGCATAGTAAACACGTTTGTCCTTAAAACTCGAGCACGTGTGGCCGGCTTGTGTGGCTTTAATTAAAACGTTTTACACACCGGCCGTTCCCGTGTGTGTGTGTGTGAGTGTGCTGGCCACAACAAGTACGACACTTACCCAATTTAAACCGAGCGCAAACGGGCGCGCCATCTGGTGGAACTATTTTCGTTGCCAGCTCCGGGAAGCAGGACACTTCTCCCGGCTGGCACGGCGTACCAAAACTAGTCCCGACGGCACCACAGACATTAAAGTACGCTTTGAGAGCCTTTGGCAGATCGTAAAAGCGAATAATTTGGCTATAATTTGCCTTGGTCCTGGGAGTTCGGAGGTTCGGCTCGACTTTTTATGGGCACTCACATACTACTGTACATCAGCTGTAGACCGCGCTAAATGACCGGTTCTCGTTTAGTGTAAACTGAACCCGTAGTAATTAGGGAAACATTAAATCATGTCAGGCAAGCCCAATCCCAATCCAAGATGATCCGCTCTGCTATCAAATTTAATTAAGAACCAATCAACCCAAGCTGATTGAACGGACGTCTCGGAGGGCGAACGAAACAGCGAGGACCGAAAAAAACAACCAAAACCGAGTGTATTTATCTTGGATCCATGCTTCAATTAAGAGGTGAAATTAAATTTAATACTACTTCACCGGCTGTAGTTGTTATCCCTGCCCGGACAAAGCCCCACCGGCCCCGGGGTGGGTGGTTTTTATTTGGTGGGCTCTCCCCAATCAAATTATGTGTGCATCGGCGCTCCGACACCGCCGCCATTAGCAGCGCGTAACCAGCCAAACGTAAACCAATTTCTGTTTTATTAACGCACATTTCCACCGCGAGCGCCAACCCGCGCCAAATCTAGAGGAACATTCTCAACACACAATCGAGCACTCACTCAGTCTCTCTCTCTCTCTGTATCTGTCTCTTTCTCTCACATTTTCTCTGTCTGTCTGGGCACATGCAAACGAGCTGAAGAAGCAGAACTTCGACCGAATCAATTATCCTGCAGCTATTATTTCTTAATTTATCGTAAAGTTTATTCACAACATCCCCAACATCGTCCTCCCACCCCACCATCGGTCCCGGGTGGGGTGGGCACGGACAACGCGGTGGAGTCCGGTACCGGAGGTACTGGTAATGGCGCTGTGCCGGCGCTGAAGCTTCCGGACGGGAAACTATAACTTCCCATCCGGGGGCGCATCGGCGATTCGGACGAGCCTGGGAGCGACTATTGATCGGGCATCGGGTGTTCCAATCCGCCCAAACCCGTCGGCGGGCGCCCTCTCCAAAACTCAAGAAAATGGGCCAAACGATCCGGACACGAAAGCCCGGCAGCCGAAATGGATTCCACTTTCAATTTGCGCAGAGTAGAAGCCGCACACATAGCCCGGGTGACGACAGCGATAAGGGGCTCTCCAAGGCTCAAGAGCGCCCAGAGAAGCGTACGGATCGCCAGGTCAGACCGGCAGGACGAAGTTTATCCGTGGCAGGTCGTGGAAGGAGTATTTTAATTACGCGCCGTGCCAGCCCGAGAGTTCATCATCACTGCACTCGCTTCGCCTAATGTGGTTCCGGTTCCTTTTCGGGAGAGTTTATTAAAAATGGATTGGTTCCCCCCATTTGGCATATGAGTGATCGATGCATCGCCGTCACATCGCCGTCAACGCCGGTTGATGTTATGCAGTGTTCGCAATTAGCTCCCGAAAAAGACCCCCGAGAATCAACTACGGAATTAATGGCAAACGGCTGCCAAAAAGAAGCGGGAAAAGAACCCAACGAAAAGGAAAACTCGCGGAAAAGTTTGACAACTATTCCAATTTGTGCCCCCCGGGGGCCACTGCATCCGATTCGCATCGACCGTAAGCGATTAGAACGCGAAGCGAATCCCGTAAAGAAGCGCGATGTCTGTGAAAACTTAGAACTCCCGCAAGTTTTGGTCCACCGCGCGAATTCCCGCACCAACCACCAATTTAAAGCCCTCCCCCAGCGCCGTCGTCGTTGGTTTTGCTCGCTGATGGCCCTTTTTCGGTCTTTTAGCGAATAATTAACATCCCGACGGGGGCAAACTTTTCCGTGACTGTGTCCGGCGGTGGTGGCAATGGAAAAATCATCACGATGCCGTCCGGCGAAGCAAACCGAAATGGAACGCTAATAAATAGTGCAAAATAAACCTACCGTGTTAATGTGCTGTTAGAGCACCAAAAGGCACACACAGACACACACACACACAGAGTGCTTATTCCTTTATGGGAACCCATCGCTTTAAATGCTTGTTTTCCATTATTGTTGCCGCTATCCTGCTGCGTGTCCTTCACCTACTGCTCCCACTGGCACTTGGGCGTGCGAAGCAATGCGATTATAAGCTGTTTTGTCGCTGTGCACCAATACTAAGGGCGGCATAGCGAATGCCCTTTATGCTGTGCGCCACCCGAAAGTGCAATTGCACGCCACACAGCACACGGCGTCACTGCTGCTGCTGCTGCTGCATGGCATCTGTTCGCGTCGTGCTTTATTGTTTTTATTTGTGTTTCGTTTCATTTAATTTTTTTGTGTTTGTTTTGCTCAATTCTCCACCTTTTTTCCTATTTAAATCGTGTCACTCCTTCTACGCGGTGTCCCGGCTCCGTTCCGCTTGTTCACCGCCGTGCGCGCTTTAACCGCTCGATTGCCTTTGTTTCGCGTGCAATGTTGCGATTCGATTTTCCGCTCAACAGGAGATCACACCCGAGATCGCGCACTACAATGGATCGCCCAGTGAGGCACGGCGGGGCGGGGGGCGCGAAACAAATAGAGTGAGGTGTGCGCGACCCGTGAAAAGGGCGATCATTGGAGTGCTTTAGTCCAACGGGGAGACGCACGGATATGGCACGGAGTGATAAGTTATAGGAGGTTGCATTTATGTATGGGCAAAGTTGTTAAAGACCGGACGGGAAAGTAAAAGCCATTAAAAAGGAAACAAAAGCAGTCCTTGAGAGAAGAAAATAGTAAATTAAAGAAAATGTAGTACACGACAAACAAAATAAAGATCGAAACGACAGAGATCGACAACTGTTAAGTGTAAAACTCCACAAAACTAATTAAGACAATATATTTTTTTATATTCATTTATTGAATTTAATAAATAATGCATAATCACATGATGCATAATCAAAGTAAGAGACACTGAAGGGAAGGAGCAATAAAACAAGCAATACAATACTTAGGAAAGTGGCTGAAAACGTAATGCAGCGTATTGGATGTGGAAAGCTTAACTAAACAAGCTAGACATGAGCTAAATCAAACACTATGCCAGACAGAATAAACCAAAACATTCAACTAAATCCGCGTAATCAGGAGAAATCGCAAAGTCCGCGCCACAAAGGCAATCTATCACACTATCGAGACGAGTAGTGTTTCGCATAGTCTAAAAGTGAGCAGCAATACCGCTATTGTACAGCTACAATTTCACGGTGCACTAACCGAAAGGATAGTGTAGGCCTCCACCCGTGCCTCCTCCACCAAGCGGAGCAAAGTGTTTTGATACTGATTCTGCACATGCTTCGCATTTTACCCAATTGGGCAACAAAACGCTAACACAATTAGTTCGCGCAACGTGAGTGCAAACAAATGGTGCTGCACTCATGCAAAGTGTGCGAGTTAGAGAAACAGAGAGAGAGAGAGAGAGAGAGAGTGAAAGAGAGAGGCAAAAAAACCGAACAACAACAAAAAAGAGCATCAATAAAAAAGCCGCTCGCTCGCTGTCCTGTGTGGCCGTAGCAATAGAGGACTGGCGTAGCGCAACTAACTCCGCCGGATTGTTACATAAAAAATTGGCGTGCGGATGGAGAAACAAAACCAAAACAAAGCACACAACCGGCACACACACACACACTCTCACGCCAATGCGGGCCACTGGACCAATATCGCACAAAACGGAACAATGAACAAATCAACAACAACACTCCAACCCGCGCGCGTACCGATTGATTTGCTCGCGGTACGCGGGGTTGCGTTTGTTGCGTTTTAATTTTGTTGCCGGAAAAGTTCATCTAGGGGCGCGGGGCTCAATCTAAGCCAGGACAGGACCCCGTACAACCCGTGCACGGGTTAATTATTCAAATGCCGCCACACGCCGCGGGTTGAATGGGTGCCGAGCGCTCAAACGCAGATTTTGTTTCTGCGCCTTTGATTTACTACTTTGTTGATGCAGTGTAGTAGGTAGGTTTGAAGGCGATCGTTCATTGTCTTTTCAAAGTTTAATTAGATTTTTTTCGATTGAACATGCCCGTTCAATCGAATGCGTCTCTGGATTGGTAACAGTCAGAGGTTTTCGTGTTCAGCTTGATCAGCTTCTAGCGAACAATTCTGAATAGGCTCACCTCAACACAACACGTTTGTGCCACGATCGCTTGGAAGCTTTTACGAAGAAGTCGTTCAGCATGAAACAAGGACCAGACATCGTTATGAATCAGAAATTATTTATCAAATTTCGACAAGTTCTATTTTATTTTTTTTTTTTTTAGTATTTGAATCAATTTCAAATTTCAATAGCCTTCTGAAGGGCGAACATCCTTATGGCTTACACCTTGACCGTACAGGGTGCGCCATAGTGACAGGACCTATTTAAATGTCAAATAACTCCGCCATTTTTCTGTCGATTTTGAAAAATTAAGAAGATTTATTTAAGGTATATAAAATGTCGTTTATTGGCAATTTACTCAGAATATAATTTCGTTCAAATGACCGCGGCCCTTTTGGACATTTTTTGACAACAATAACAACAATTCCTTGTTGACTTGGACAACAGTACAAGAATGCATTTAAAATGACAAAAGTTATATTTTCTAGTGGCCCATGTGACGTAATTGTATCCAATGCTGGGCTTCGGACTGAGTACATTTACTTGGCGCCCACACAATAGTAATGCATAAATTGAGACATAATGTTCTGTACGTTATTATCACTTTCATCCGAATAGTTATCATTCTATCTTTTATCTCATCATTATCGCGACAACGAACCCACCATCGAATGATTCGTATGACTGTGAATAACTATTTGTGAAAAAAAAAAATGTTCCAAACATCGATCAAGTTTTGGTCGTTCGTCGTTTTGAAGAAGGTTCAAACCACTCTACCATCGTTAGTTTGTGTACGCCAAACAAACATCGCGCCAATAGGAAAACTTTATATAAAAAAACTGCATTAACAAATTAACGTTACAAACCGGTGGCCAATACCTCGGCGGGGTTTTCAAAATGATTGACCGTACACGAGAGCATGTTCACGCGAGGGGGGTAGTAGAACGCCAGGCAAACAATCCGGAGTATGCCGCAACGGCAATAAGTCCTTCTCCCAGGGGACCCGTTCTAAAATGAAAACGGTCGCCGCTAGCAACGCACGCATATTTGTTACAAATTTAACGACTGTTTGCCGCGGGAACCACCGCCACCGGGAGGTAGCGCCGGTCGCTTACAAATAACATATCCGCCCGGAATGTGTTCCGTTTCAATTATCTCGGTGTTTGAATATTATGCTGTCGAACGGACAGTCCCCGATGCGCCGTGGCAATCGACTGACCGCGACTGTTTGCAGTGTGCACGGCGCACAACATGTAAAGCCCTTGCTGTGCGCCATCGGTAGGATTATTAAACTATAATGCACCAATAGGTCGCAATTGCGCCTGGAGTACCCTGGCGAACCCCGGTCGAAGTGCAGCCTGCAGCCAAGAAAGAGGGGAGCACGCCAGCGGGAAAAGCGGGACCCGGGACTGCATCGTAACTGAATTATTGAACAGAGCAGCATAATCTGGGTGGGTCCAAATAGTTATTAAAATGTATAATGTGATTTTTTATGGCTGAAAATTTGAACGAAGTGCACGCAAAGCCATCGCAACGTTTCGGAGGGTGCATTCCACTCGGAATGTTGTGTTATTCGCTCACAAGTTCTGTCGGGCAAATAAACAACCATTATTTTGCATCACATAGCTTAGCGTTTGAGCTTGTTAAAATGGAATCAAAATTTAGTCTCATAACTTCGAAACTTTCCCAAGTGTAATCAAATACCCTCACCCCGGTACACCGGTTCGGCTTGCGAAGTGTAGCTGCCGGTGGGTGCACTACGAAGGTGGTGATTCTACGGCATCCAGCCACCGTTTCAAGGTAACACTAAACCAGGTCCATCGACATCCCATTCACAGTTTGCATCTGGCAAACAGAAACTAATTTTCATCCTGAAACATGCAAACTGTGACCCAACGACAGAGGACTATTCGCTCTGCTGCGCTACAAATGAATCCACGTTAAAATCCTTTCAAGCGCAACCCCTAACACTAATGAGCAGTCGGCAAAATATTCATCGCGCCCCGATCCGATCAGTCGCTTCACTGATTGAAGTCGACAAAAAGCGTTGGCAAACCTCTCGGCGGCCATACGAAACCCCCATTCGTCAGTGAGTTATTTCGTGTCCGGGACTTCAAAAATCGGATGGCTTCGGGAGCGCAACAAGCAAACCGTGCCCGCCCGTCATGTCGGAAAATGATGCATTAAATTAAATCATTGCCCCAGTGTAGCGCAGCAGTAACTGCTTCCGCCGGCAAAAGCTTAGCGTCCCGGATAGTGCCGCCGCGTTCGGGGCAATTAAAATCGGGTCACCGGCTTTCGGAGCTTAATTCAATCAATCCATCAACTCCAGGAGTCACCGGAGTGGGTTCCGCCGTCGCATGTTGCTGGCTGCCGTTCCGGTCAGTGCGAAGGGCGTAACATATGCTGTTATAAATAATTTATCGTAAATTTCGATTCTGCTAGCTACCGGAGCGACCGTTTTTCTTCACAACACTGCCATCAATTAAAAACCATCGATACCCGACCGGGGCTGAAAGCCAAACCCTCTTCCCAAACGCGGACGGGTTACAAGCTGGTGCTAACAGTTAATATCGTTTACTGGCCACCAGGCTGACGACGTGTGGGTCAATTTTCTTGGACCCCTTTTTTGTTTACGATTTTCCGGCACGAACACTCGATTAGTCGTTCAGCACCTCAGCAACGGCCAACCCGTGGTCGGCGGACCAACGAATGTTCGTCCGTCGGTTGGTCGCAGATAGAACGTATTAAATATTGATGCAAACCGCGCCGTCCGACATGTAATCGCTAGGAACACGGCAGGCAATCTATCGCGTCGCATGAGAAACGGGAAAATCCGAAGCCGCAGAGTTCCATAATCATTCAAAACTATCAAAAAGTCATCAGGGGGACGAAAAAAACTCTAATACTTCATATCAAATATTCTTTGACTGCGGTTGAACTGTATTCGTGTATAGATTTCAAACCGATCCGCTCCGGGGCAACCCGTATAATGTTGCACCGTTAAAAGGGCTCGAAACTCGAAAGCTGCACACGAAAATGAAGGATGAAAGTACCGGTTGGATGAGCATGCTGAATGGGCCCCCCAGCGGCGGGTGGGTTTATTTGGAAGCCAACGCCAGCACGCAAAGTACACACTTTCTGCTCACGGTGGAAAACCGTGTTTTCGGTATAAAAGCTTCAAAGCGAAGTGAATTGAATAGCCGGGAGGTTGCACATCGGTTAACCAGTAAGTTTTCCATTGAAAGCACCGCCCGACAAAATTCATCACCGACCCCCGGGTGGATCCGGGGCGTTTATCGGAAAACTCTCCAGTTCGGCCCCGGCCGGGTGCGGGGTGGCCGGTCTCTCTCATCAGTAGCATCAACGAATAATCAGCATGCCAGCCAAATCGGGCCACCCTTCGCACCAAACACTAATCAGCGCCCGGCGGTAGGAACATTTGTCGTTTAAACCTCTAATTAACGTGGCGCGCGCGCGCGCGCTGGAGGCTTTCCGATGGCTCTGTGAGGTGGAATTTATGTCCACCGGACATTCGTACCAATAAAATGAATCAATTGTGCACACGAAAGTTGCCCGAAAACCACGCAGTTGGCACCCACACTCGTCGGTGCTCCGGCTCCAGCGGTCTACGGGAGGAAAAGAACAGTGATCACAGTCGGGTTGCCGCGCTCTATACTAACCTGGTGCAAGAGGAGACGCCTGAATGGCCAGGATGCCAGCACCGGACCGGAGCCGTCCGCCGCCACCGCCGCCATCGCCCGGTAGGGTCGAGCCGTCGAGCAACAGGCTCGCCAGCAGCAGCTGGAAGGCCGAGCCGACGCGCCCAGCGGTCGAGTGGGGTGCGTGTGCCGGGGGCCGACACGTTAGGATGAGAAACACCCCGAATATAATCCTGTTCATTATCATCCGAACGTAATGACATCACCAAATGCTCATTTAAATTTTAATTGAATGCACACACATCGGGAACATTGGTGGCCGGACCCCGGACTCGGAACGGTGACGCTCACTGGAACCCGCCCCCGGGGAGCGTTGGCCACTGGAGCATAACCACCCCGCCGCCACCCTAAAATCACTCCACTCCAGGAACGGATGTCTGCATCGTGGTGCCCGTCGCAACCGGAGGAACCACCAACACGATCCGCTGGCAGGCGTCGGTCATTAAAGCTTCATCTTAATGCCCGAAAGCCTCGTGGCCTCTTGTTGCACACACACACACACACGCATACAAGCACACACACACAGGCCGGTAACAAGCGGTCACCTGGACCACGCACCAATTTCGACTCGGACCGATTGGTGAGCGAACACTTCACACCACCGCAAGACGCCAAAACTCGCGCGCCCAGAACCACCACCTAGAATTGACACTTTTAAAACGGATACTGCGGAAATGTATGGCTCCCCTCTTCGTGGCAGGTCGGGCCACTCCCACGCGTCGCCGCACACACTCTTCACTTCACGGACGCTGGGCGTTCTCCAGCAAAACCGTGCTCACTAGCCGCGAACTAGGGTCAAGAGGGTCTGGCCGTGCCGCGAACGCCCAGTAGATGGCGCCTAAGCATGAACCCACTACTGGTGTGGCTGACCATTTGTAATCATTTGCAGCAATCTCCTCAATCCTCGCGCTGTGGTTGCGTTGCGCCAGCCAGCGGGGTGAGATCGGTACTAGGTACCGCGGTCCGTTCCTCGGTGGCCCTTGCAGCGTATGATCTGTGGCGGGGTGCCTCTGTGGTGCCGGCGCAAAACTACAACGAAAAATAAGACAGCGCATATAAATTTTAATTATTATTAGTTACGTTCGCCGCCGCGGGCCCGCTGCTTGGTCGACGTGGCTGTGCCGGGCGGTGGTGGTGTGAGCACTAGAGGGACATTATGGTTCATGCTCATGGGGGCCCGGTCATGCTCGGAAATGGTGCGCGCACCAACACTTTAACCTCTCTTTAATGTGTGGGGTGGTCTTGCTGCTAAGATCGATACCGAATTCGTGTTTTAAGGAAGCAGCCAAAGGGTGGCCGTGGCTTCCGATTCGTTTCTTCCGATAATTTCTAATTTTTTAAACTAAAGACAGCATTCGACAGGGTTACGTAAAGCACGGATCAAGACCCAATAACGCCAGCCCTCGGGGCTCTCGGTTTTCGAATCATTCGTCCCGGTGCCTGGTTCTCTTCTTCCGTAACTGTAATTCACTTATCGTGATGAAAAAAATGTCATTGTACAGGATCATTTGTCAGAGCTTTGAGTGTCCTTTGTTGTGGTCAAGCTGTGCAAATCGTGGTTTTTTTGCTCTTACACCACGAAATGACGATTAGACGTTAATTTGCGGAGAGTGATCAATGCTGTTGGCCCGTTTTGTCTGATTAGACAAGAGGCCAACGCTGTTGGCTTAAAGTCTGGCTTTAATGCTTTTGTGATGGTGATTTTTCGTTCTAACAAGCGGCGCATCGAAAGTTCTTGGTGGGATCAGCTGAGGGTTATCCACTACAAAATTACTGGAGAACGGTTTATGCCGAAAACAGTGTCAACACTCAATAAGGGAATAAGGGAAACAACAACATTATTTTTTCGCTTGGCATCGGGTTCTGTCTGGTCTGGCAACTGTCAAGCTATCATGGAAGTGTTTGAGCATAAAACTTCCAGACGAGCGAACATTTCAATGGAGTGGCGCAAAGTCTAACAACCTTTTTCAATAAATCGATAAACGAGGAAGTTTCAATGAATTTATCTTTTGGCTAACTTTAGCTGTGTCCATTCCTTGCCACATGCATAGAGGAAGGCTTTCAAGGCAACTGAAATGCTCGCCACGAAGCATTCCCTCACATCTCACAAACAATCACGCTTGTGCTGCTCTCGCTCCCGTCGATTCTCAGCAGCTTTCGAAAGCTTTTAGTTTAGAATTATCAAAGGACGAACCCCGAGAATGGCTCCCACCGAAAGGGGCCCCTTCTTCAGACGCATTGCATTGCGGGCGAATCGTCCCTCGGCCATCGGTGCGATTTCAAAGATTTCCAACCCCGGTTGGGCAGAAAGAACGAAGGTTGCTTGAAACGGTACGCCAACTACAAATGATACTACAGCCCCCGGCGCTGATAGAGGCGCTCGCCGAGAGCATCGCCATCGGCTTCGGACCCTCGCGGCCACATTATCTCCGCATTATCGGCAGCTTCACGGATCCGGAAAATGGAAAACCGATAAAAAAAACAACAAACTAACGATCGACCGATGGAGGTTCACGGCACTCGCGGAAACGAGGGTTGACGAGGTTGGCGGAGCAGTATTTAAAGTGTCCCCCCGGTGATTCGGATCCTCCCCTCAAAAGGAAAATTGCGGAAAACTCCATTTCCATTCGGTGCCTTTATCACTCTATCACCAGAGCGCTGGTTGACCCTTGTTTCGGTGCCTTGCCCTACCGCAGCTGCCCCCCTCGGTACACTGCGCGCGTCCGTCGGGGTCCGTTCGTCCGCTTCGGCCCCCCGCTCCTCGACACGATAATGCTCCGGAGTGGAAATTTAATATCTCGTCAGCCAGCCAGCCAGCTTTTCGTTGTCCTTGCGGCACACAAGTTTCTGTCTCTTCCTGCCGGGCTGCCTTTCTTTGGCCGCTATCTCGCTTATCAATTCACACCATTTTCACACGCCTCCAGTGACGGCCACACAATGAAAACGGGCGAAACAAAGAAAACAAGCCGATGAGGAGAGACATAACGCACGCTCCAATCCGATATCGCCCTTTCCGTGACTTCCGGCTTTTGGGCCGTATTCGAACGGAAAAGTGCGCCACCCTCCGTGGCAACATCCGCACCGTGGGGACTATAAAACGCGTGCCTCGGATCCCTACGCAATGCCGCCAACCGTACGTCTCGGAACCGCGCGGCACCCGAAAACACGTGCGCCCCTCCCCGAGAAGCGCCCGCCGCTTCCGTTACGCCGCTTCCGTTACCTGGCTGGCTGGCTGCGAGGAAACAAAGCCCGTCCAGAACCATTCCGGGGTGGTTGGCGGCGAACGCCAAATGTACACACAGGAAATGGAAAAATCTGATACACATGGACTGCGTCTTCCCGAGTCGGACTGCCAACCTCTTGCCGTTCATTCGGTGTGTGTTTGATGGTCGTAAAATCCGGGTTCTGGTTCTGAACTTGAAAATTCTTTCAACACAACACCGGGGATGGTTTCGTGCGCTCCAAAGGGGCTGTGGTTTGTGGACGGGTACACTTGCCGCTTCAATCATCCTTCCGACGAGGGTGAGGGTGGCCACATTTTTCTGCGGTTGGCGGTCGGAACGCATCGGTACGGCGCTATCCTCGGGAGGGTTCGGGTCCTCTACGAGTGTGTGGTGTTTCCTCCGAAGGACGCACCCTCTCTGGTGTTCAATGATCTTAAAATTCCGCCAACACTCCGAATCACCGGTTGCGAGCGAGCGATTCCGTATCCGGTGCGCCACGTGCGCCGGGGAGATGGACTAATTCGAATTAGAAATTAAAGAAAATCCCTCAGGTGGCGCCTTGATAACGAGCGGCAGGATATGGCAGGAGTGTGATATGTGAATGGCACGCAAACATCAAAGGCCACCACCACCGGCAGAGGCACGGCACGGCACGGGCACCACAGGACTGGGGGCGGTGCACATCAAACGTAATGGTTTTCTATAAAAAGCTCGGGCGACGCCCGTCGAGCGGAAAATGCTCCTTTGCTGTCCGGGGCTGTCCGGGAGTGCCGCAGTTTGAAGAATTCTTCCTCTTGTGAGGAACTGTGCACTCGGCAATGATCATCCAACAGCAAGGGGGACGTAAATGCTGGACGACGACGAGTGTGTGTGTGTGGTGGTTCCAATCGAACACATGAATCACATCACCGGCGGACGGGGATTATGGGCGAAGCAGTTACGTCTGTTGGGGAACCGAAATCGATTGGAAAATTAATCCAACCGTACATACAAAGACACTGCCCTCTCGGTCTCACGGGGGAGAACCCCGGCCAGGCACGAAAACCCCGTACCGTAAATTAATATACAACAATTCGGAGGGTAAACCCCCAAGAGACGCGGTTCCACGAAAAACACGTGAAAAATCGTTCACGTTTGGCCTCCCTTTGTTACGCTTCCACAAACAAACACCCGGCAAGAGAGCGAAAGAGAGAGAGAGAGAGACTGACAGAGAGAAAGAATGTGGAAGAGAAGAGAGGCGCACGGGGTTGGAAAATGTAAATTTCAGAACTTGACTTCGAATGTAATAAACGTCAATTTCTATTCACGCCATTCAAACATTTTCTCCCTCCCGAATCAGTGCATTAGAGAAAGAGAGAGTGGGTAGGCGCAGGGTGTTGTGGCGGTCCTTCGTCGCCACTCCGCGAGTACGGCCGGCCGTGTCACAGGGCACAGGGCTGCCCGTCCGGGAAGAAGGACTGATGTGAATAAATTTAATAAAAGTATCCAACAGTTTTGCCGTCGCCGCCGCAAGGCTCTCCTCTCGCGCCACACAGGACATGCAGGACATGTCGGCGCAGGCACGTGGCTGGGGGATTTGCCTGTCCGAGTTTCTGACACATTCACGCAATGGTGCCGAAGACATTGTCAAGCTGCTGCTGCTGATGCAAGTGTTTGTGGTTTTTGTTTCGTTTCCTTGTGTTTTTGCGGCCCTGTTCCTTGCGCAGGACGCATCGCCCCCCGGGCGGTTGAGTCTGAGATCTCCGGCGCGGCGGCATCTTATGTCGACAGTCTGCTCCGGCTCGGAAGGCCGGCACCAACAGCAGAGCAGAGCATTTCCATAAACTTTTCCGGCCCAGCGGGACCGCGCCGTAGCGTTGTGGCCGCCCCGGCCGGTAGTAAAAAGGTCCGCGCGGGTGAGTGGCATGATAAACTTTTGTTTCCAAACAAAACGCCGTCCGTGCGTCGCAGCGGACCGGAACCAGTGCCTGGAACGGTGGTGCTCCCGCTTGCTCCGGAGGACGCTAACCCCGAATGGTAATCAAGCTGGTTTCCAGGGCAATGTGAAGTCGAAAGCGGGGTGCTCGGGGTAGAAAATACAAAATACGGTCAATACGTCTGTTGTGCGTTGCAACAATAAACGAGCGAATTAGGGGTACGCATGCAACCAACCAAACACCGGCTCACCGTGGGTATGGTTTAAAATTTGATTAGCCTGCAATCTTGACCAACTTTTACTGCTCCGGTGCTGCCTTCGGAAGAACGTTCGTCGTTTGAACAGCTGAGATCACCAGCAATCGTGCGTACCATAGATCCGCTAATCCGCTCACGGCCCGGATTGGAGTCGCAATACCAAAAATATCATACCGGACGGGCGCATTAGGATACGCCGAAACAGAACCAGATAGCCCACGTTCGCGCTAAGCGACGGCTGCCCAAATCGATGGGGGCGGCCCAAATCCGGCACGATTTGGCAGAGGTTAAGGAAAAGCTTCTTATGCTCCTAGTGCCTTTCCCAATGCGCCCCCCACCAGACACAGCACTCCGTTTGTGAGCGGTCGGGCCAAGCGACCGCAGAATAACGACGACGACGCCACACTGTTACCAACACACGTGCACGCTCGTTACGCACTAGAGAGGGCGAATTGCGGGAATACTTTACGCAAAAAGCCCTGTCCCCACCAAGAGCTGTGTTGCGTTCAGGTTGCTGCTGATGGGTGGTGATGCTGCGGCTAGATCATGCGGTTCATTTGCGGTTATTAACTCGAATGGATGGCCCTCACAATAAACGCAACGAAGGCGCATCGCCATCACCTTGAACTTCCGGTGATTCCGTGTTGTTCTTTCACGCGACCACCTGGGTCACCAATTGCGACTTTGATGTTGCACTCGGAACCATTCGCCAGCCGGGGGTAGCGCGACAGGTAGTTCAGGAACAGGAAAACGACCCCCGTTCACGCCCGTCAGCAGAAAGAACGCCAGAAGTGCCCAATTTCTGCCACCGCCAAAGGCTGCGCTCCACAGCTGGAGCTCTTGTTTTGGTTAGCGCTGTAGTGGTGGTAGTATGGGCTTCCGTGGGGCCATTCACTAGTGGTCGTACCGTTCCGATTCCGACACGAACCAAGCGACGAACCAAACCAGCCAGCCAGCCAGCGGACAACTTGCCCTGTACGGGGAGTTGAAAGTGGCCTTTTTCGCCCTGTTGGGGCTGCGGAGGGGAATGAAATGAGGCTGATACGCACCACAATTGCTACGGAGCGCGGAACACCGATGCTACACGCGACACTGGGACACTGGCACTGGGTCAGTGGAAGTGGGGAAAGCTTCACTGCACTGCTTACGCGAAACCGAAAACACGACACTACACGAGAAACGATGGTTCCACTGTCGTTGCTAATCATATGCAAACCCGGCACGGTCACAGAGTTCTGGCACAGCCGTTCTCTGGCGTGTGAACGACAGCACGCGCTCTCTGCGGGCACGGAACCACGCGGGGCACGTCCGAATGAAACTACGATTCCAATACTACTGCGCTCCGTTGGTGCTTTCGAAACACAAAACCGTGCGTGCGTGCGCTTCTTGCGTGCACAAACCGTGCGAGCGAGCGGGACGCACGATGCGAAACGAACAACACGAGCGGCCACCACCAACACCACGGCACCTGTTTATGCCGTTGCGGAACGAACACGAACGCAGCAACACGGGAAAACTGGTTTTCCGAAGCTCTTTCAACCTTCCTTTTGCGACCGTAACACAGTGGGGCATTTGTTGAGGAAAGCCGGACAAATTTGTATTGAGGAAGAATCTATGGACTTTTTTCATCGTTTTTGTGTTCTTTGCATGTGTTTTGATTGAATTCAACGTTTTATGTATAAAACACGTGTTCAAGTTTATAAGTTATGTTTTCGTTATTTTAAAGTTTTCAAACGCCTAAGCTATGCAATCTGCATTACACCAAAATGTGTTAATGCATAATCTTCTGCAAATAGCAAATCTTTTTATCTATATACCGCTTTTTCTCCAAAACAACTGATCCAATGCGATTGAAATTTTGCACAGCCAATACTTTATGTACCGTAGCAGGTACGTTAAACCAACTATAAAGCCCTAAAAGATTTATATATGTATCTCTACAATAAATGTTATCAAAGCTGAAAAACCGCATTTTTCGTAGTTTACTATACTAATTCCCGATAGAAATGTACAAGCAATGCAAAACGTAAACATTTGATTATTTCATATGAAATAAGGATTCACTACCTTTGAATGATGTATAATATAGGTACATTACCGTTGCAGAACTGTGCTAACGATCGCGTTCAAGTAGCTGATAAAAGTTGGTTTTAAAGAGCCATTTTTATCACGAGATTTAAAAGGTTTTAAAGAGCCATTTTTTCGACTTTGACAGATGAATTTTCGGAATCTACGCAACATGGAAGGCTAAAAAATCGGATTTGTCATAAATACATAATATAACTATAACTAAAATCCTCAGTTTTAAAAGTTGACTTCTGCCGGCTTTTCCCCATAGTGCCGTAAAGCTCTGTACGACGGTGAAAAACGAAGCGTTTGTGTGTTTGTGTGCATTGTTGTCGTGAGTGTGTATAGGTGCGCTCGTTGCCTTGACAGTTGCTGTTTCGGAAAATCTGAGCAAAAATGAAAAACCTAGTAGCCGGGGTGGGCTATGACATGCTGTCAGGGATTTCGAAAAGGATAACATTCAAGCGACGGTTTATTAACCACTACTACTTCAGATCTATCACTGGTTGTGCTTCACGCTACACTACTGACTATGTAAAAACTACCTATTTTCAGTTCATATTTCTAAACTACAACAGTCTACAGCGCAGCCACTTTCAGGGTGCCTGCGCTTGAACTATCCCAAAATTGATTCGCAGCTGCTCCAAAAATATGAACGTTAACACTGTGTGCGGCCCAAGGCGAATGAAACGTGGCACGAATCCCTTGAAAAATCCCACCGGCCCGAGCTTGCCGATGTGCCGCAGGATGGCGCCGATATTGCGAAACTCGCCCGGTTTAGCGTTCATCATCACAGTCTTCACTACGTCGATCGGTTGGGTCATTGTGGTTGCGATTCCACCCGCAATTACGGAAGCGAGAAAATGCGTGCCAATGTTGTCCGTGAAGTACCCCGTCTGGAAGAGCGTGTACTTCGCTTGGTCGTAGAAAGTGAGCTGTCCTATGGTCATAAATACGGACCGTGCTGTCGCTGAGCTTGCGCCGGAGAACAGCCTCCGGAATCCCTCCTCTCGCCAAACGCGCATGATGCCATCGATTGCATTTTTATAGCTACAAAAACAAAACAAAAATAATTATTTTACGGTTCGAACATGTTCGCACTGTTCATACTTGCGTCGCTGCGACGGAGGTAGTTTGACATCGTTCTGCATTCGTACGTTAATCAGATCGGCAGGAGAACCAACGAACCCTCCCACCGTCCCACCGATGGCGGCCATCACTACGCGGCCAAAGAAACCGGACTCTTTGCCAAACTCGGACTGTTTGCCCAGTTCATAGATGGCGAAGCGGGTCGTGGAGTAGGTCAGCTGGCGCAGTACTGCTGCAGTAACTCCACTGTATAGGGCAGTCAATCCTTCATCATGAACAATTTCGCGGGCAAGCTGGAACATCGACAGGTTGGTTCGCATGTCGATCTGATAAATGACTTTCAGCAGATCGAGGGGGTGCGTACAATACGCTGAACCGGCGCTTGCCAAACCCCCAAAGTACCATCGAGAAACCTTTTGTGGTCCTTTCGTAGTCATTGACACCCCGTGCACCGGCGAAAGTGCTCCGAGCTCTCTGTAACGGTAAAATCAAAATCGTACATCTTTTGCATCGCGAGCGACATCTGTGGAGCTGTCAGATTCAAAACTAACGCGACGGCCATAGCTCCTGCGGCAACCCTGCCTCGGTCAGATGTCAGAGTGTTGAGTGTTGAGTATTGAAAAATTTCCATCTTTACCCAAATCTCGTGCACTGTTTTCCGCGACAATCTGTGGATCGCTTACAGCTTCACACGCTTCAACCTGTTTTCAACCAACTACCGAGAACGTTTGCTAATGCAATAGCTACGTTTTCACTGAAGAAACAACTAAAAGGTACGAACTAAACGCAGCGCCGAGTTCAGCGACGTCAAACAACAACTGGCCTCGTGTGGAAAGACAGCTGCCGGTTTGACGTAAACATGGAACAACAAGAACCACAGAACCCAAGCAAACAACAAACGCCCCAAAGCCGTTAGCCAACATTGATAAATATATTTGCTTTCCCTCCAAGCACCTCACTTAATCGCGGTTTAGTTTAACTACCACGTGAGGTGACTACCTAGACGCCAATATGCAAAGGAAAATGTAAAAACAGAGTGGTTACAGTTCTAAAACAAGCACAATACCGCCTGGCACTGCGGTATCGATGGGCCCACTGAGTTGGCCACTGACTATTGCTCCGTGTTCGTTAGTGGAATGTGTCAAATTGCTCTAAAAGCGCACGGTAACCCGTAACATTAGTGGTGTTAGTGGACTGTGGTCCCTAGTTCTCCTTCGTCGTTGGTTTCAGGTAGCCAAAGTTCATACGCAACTGCTCCAGGAACACAAACGTGAGAATGGTGTGCGGGCCGAGACGGACAAACGCCGGCACGTAACCCTTAAAGAACCCAAGCGGTCCGAGCCGGGCCGTGAAGCGGACAATGTCCCAAACGCTGCTGAACTCTCCCGGCTTGGCGTTCATGGCACGCGTCTTGAGTACGTCGAGTGGTTGTGTCAGCGTGGTTGCGATGGCACCGGCCGTCAAAGACGACAGGAAATGCGTCGTGAGATTATCGCCGAAGTAGCCCGACGTCAGCAGTAGATCCTTCACCAGATCGTAGAACGACAGCTGACCAATCGTCATGAACACAGCACGGGACGTTGCTGTCGAGGCACCGGAGAAGAGCCGCCCGAAGCCCTCCTCCCGGTACACACGTAATAGGCCGTCGATTGCATTTTTGTAGCTAAAATGACAAAACACTAAATAGTCATCCGCTGGCTGTAAAGCGATTGAGATGGCCGACTAACTTTCTTCGCTGTTCGGCTGGCAACTTGATATCGTTTTGCATACGGACGTTCACCATGTCGGCGGGTGTACCGACGAAACCGCCCGCCGCTCCGGCCGCTCCCGCTAAAGCTGCTTTGGCGAGAAACCCAGAGTCGTTGCCCATCGCTTGTTTGCCAACCTCGTAGATGCCGAACCGTGTCGTGGAGTAGGTCAGCTGGCGCAAAAGCGAAGCCGACAGTCCATTGTAGAGTGCCAGTACGCCTTGCGTGCGCACCACCTTCCCGGTCAGCTGGAGCAATGATATTTTGCCTTCCTGCTGTGTTTGCAGTGTTACTTTCAGCAGATCCAGCGGATGGGTACAGCATGCCGCGCCGGCACTGGCCAGCCCACCAAAGTACCAGTATGAGATACGCTTCTTATTGTCGATGCTGGCCATGCTGACTGTAAAAGATGGGAGAAGAAAACATGTTTTGAATAGAATCAACCACCATTAAGAGCATAAATCGTGCAGTCAGACTCCTTCCGGCCGTGCACCCATTAAATCAGCTGATAATGTTTCATTGTCACGGGGGCTTGGTAACAGGGACGGAGCGAAATAAGATGTAAACAAATCGTGGCGAAGGTCAAGTCAAAGGATGACACCCCGCGACACTAGCTCGCCATTCACAAGCGACCGAAAGTAGCAAAGCACTGATGACTATGTTGAAGGAGGCAGGGCACAGGTGTGAAGAGGCGACTTATTTTTAGATAAACCCATGCTGAATTTGTTTGCGGAAGATAATGCTGCACTCTACGTTGCACGTTCACAGCTGCCTTACCTACGCCGAGGGGTGTGTGTGTGTGTGGAAGACAGGGAAGGTGGGTTTAGGCCAAAAATAAGGCTACAACCACGACGACGGCGGCGATGGCGACACAGTTTCTCGAAGTACCCGAGACGATGACGCAATTGACAGACGAAATCGACCACCGGCAGCTATCTGGCACAGTGGGCAAGGTGTGTAATGTGTGGCGGCCAACATTTGCAACACATTGATCTTGGGATCGTTCACCGATAAGACCTTCACATTGCTTCCGCAATTCATGTACTATCGAGCTCAGCGGGGGTCTGAATATTCATTTGAACCACTCTGCGGATAAGACGTTATCACGCAGCGAGCCGTTTGTGATAATCTTGTACAGTGAAAGAAGGCGACAGAAATTTACGCTCATTGCGCTGTTATTCAACGCAATTATGTCGTAAACCCCTCAAGAAGATGGATTTCAAAACAGACCCATTTAGGGACTAAATTTATACATTATCAGCAGTTACAATTTAAGGACGTTTGTAGTTTATAAAAGGCTACACAAACTTACTAGTGACTGAAGAGAAGCACGTTAATTCTTATCGGAGGAGCGCCCGTTCGATCACTGGAAAAAATTGAACTGCACCGTCCGGTTGAAACTCGTCGATTCTTTTGCACAACCAACCGGTTTCATCGACTCTCCACTACAGACGCACGGCGCCGATGGAGCAAACGTCAAACTCAGCTTTTCCATCAAAACAAACAGTGTTTTGAATCGAATCGAAGGTTTACGATTCGACCTTTACTGTGTGTTCGAAGGGTGGGATAAATATCAGTTAGCCAGCGGTCGATAATCGCCGTTTTCGGTAAGTAGACACTGTTTACACAAGGCTGACTTCCTGCCAGCCGCGTTTTTCACACTTCAATTCACATGTCCAACGGTTTGGCGCGGTAGCGTTTGGGCAACATATTAGTGGCGCACGGCCGGCGTATGCTCTGCTGTTGCCAGGAACCGCAACGATGGCTGGCCGGTTGGTGATAGACGGCCAGTTTGTTGGCGATGGTCAGCGGGGACCGGTTTTCGTCGACACAAAGTAACAAACTGATCCTATAGCTTCCGATGATAGAGACGATCAGTCGCGGGCGGACAGATACATTCGAACGGATTCATTTTCGCTGGTTGTACTTACTTTCGTATGAAGGCAGGATTTAGGATGCCACTCGCAAATGTGTGGACTGGCCGTCACCAAGAGGTTTCCGTCGAGACGCGCCCACTCGACTCGGCGACCGCTTACCAAGTGAAGTTATCAGGTATCAACGGCTCGCTTCGCTAAAATTATCATCGTCGGTTGTCGCCGGTTGTCAGTGACAGCGTTGGACAACTTGTTTTGTGGTCCGCGGTGACGCACGCGGAGATCTTCAATTCCATCTCTGTCTGTGGACGCTTCCGTCGTATCTTTACTGTCCTGTTTCGTCTGAGCCCCTTCAACATTGATCTTGTGACCACCGCTCAGCCTTGGTCGGTGTTTGGAAGTACTTTATCATTATCATCGCCATTATCCATAGCATCTAGTGCGGGAGAATAAAGAGCATAAAGAATCTCGAGAACGTTACAACAATGCGCTCAGCTGGTGGTGGAGATGGTAGGACGCAGGGAGGATGGATTACGAAAGACATAATCTTTTTCTCCCGAAGAGTTTTCCACGGGGTTTACATATGACGAAATGATAACGTCAAACGGATAAGCAAATAAGAGAAAAATAAATAGGACCGTGCCGGGAAACCGTACCGCGTTGGTGTGCGATCATTGACGCAAGTGTTTTCCGCCACAACTCATGATTCCTGACCCTGGGAAACTTCCTACACCGACAGGATGAAGACAACAAAAAAGTTTCCTACGAACTTTTTCCATTTATGGAATTCCCTTTGTGATCTACGTCAAGATATCTTTTTCGGTTTACTGACTCAAATAGGACTTATCGAAGAATAATTTTCTTCCATTCTTCTCACTTTTTCGAAACCTAGCCTATTTATTGTAAAAAAATTAACACAAAGTGCGTGCCTGTTCAAAGTCGTATGTTTTGTGTCTGGGTTAGCTTTTTCTCTTGCACTCCGAAACTGGTGTGAATCAGTATGGTCGTTGGCCGTGGACCGAGCGGAACCGCTATTAAGTTCCGCTCAAGTTATTCGGAACTTGGTACAAGACAAGATGACAAGATGTTTGGTACTTCAATCCTAACCGGTGAAGCCAAACAAAGAGAATCTCAATAGAGAGGAAGTATTCGAATTTTTCTCGGCCATGACCGTTAACAAATCGGTGCGTACTCCATTGGTGCGGAAAATTAAGCACAGTCCAGCGATGGGTGGAAAGCGACGTCTGGGAAAACTATCACCCCACCCTTCTATCGGTGGGCGATGTTGGTTAAGCAATCAAACTGGTTGACAACTCCGTTTTGTCCAAAATGTCTAAAAGATAATCTAAAAATATATGTTTTGCAGAATGAGCAGATTTTTTTCCCAGATTGTCACTCCGCTTTCGACTGAACAGATGAAAAGTTTTCCGTTTGAAGTGTACAGTTATTGCTACCGTTTTCCCAGGCCGTGCAAACTTTTTCCCAGAGCACGCATACAAAGTTTTATACGTATGTGGTTAAAGATCCACCAATGGACCAACAAACAGTGGGTAATGCCTCACAGGGCGAGAAATAAAGCGCTCCAGTCGCAGAAAGTTTTCCTATCGTCTGTAAGATTTCCTTTGGGGTCAAGGTGAACTTAATGTTTCTTGTTTCTGCTTTGTTCTGTTAAATGAGTTTTTGATTGTACTTAAAGTTTCATCTTGCTGCAAAAGGACACAGTTTTCTTCTTAGAAACTATCCATTTCAAGTATTAGTATTTTTATGCTTTCTCATGAACTAGCATGAACAACATAACAATGAAGTCTGTATCGTTACTGCTATTATCAAGTGGTAACAAATCAAAAATAAAAACGATTATTGTGCAGGATATTTCTACACTCGCTAAGACGAGGTTCGGTCATAACCTTCAATCAGCACTAAAGTGAAAGAGATTCCCACATGTGAAAAGGCTCATCTGTTGTGTCGGCTGAAGTCGTGGCGGTAGTAACAGGATGTGAAAATGGTTTGATAAGAATTCGTGGCAGCACACCACTACGGATCGATTACCACGGATGGCTAAATTACAATTTCGTGACTGGACGATTTTATGTTTCGGCTGCTGTGTTAAAGCCCTTCAGCCGCTTCGAGCCACATTTTGTTGGTCGTCACATTTGCAATCTGTTCCTATTTAGTTTCTGAGCGATTTTAAATTTGTTTAACGTAAGACTTGATTAGAAAATATTTGTCAGCTGCTACAATACTACGGAAATTCTGATGGAGGCCGATTTTTTATTCGTATGGTTTGATAAATTATCTTTAGACGCAAAACTTCTTAGTTACATTAGTTTGATTTTGATTTTATATTTGTTTTAAGTTGATTTATTGGAAGATTTATTGCTTCAAAATGCTTTAGTGTAATTGAACCCCTATGTGGAACCCATTGCTCATAAGAGTATAGTCAGCGATATACAATTCCTCGGAGATTAATCAAGGTTGAGAAACCATAGAAAATGAGGAATCGTACGAAGGTCAGTGCATATTTGCATCTAGTGGACGTAATCAATCATGCGCCCGATGGTCTGACAAAAGTCAAGAAAAAAGATTAGTATCTGCTAAAGATGCAGTAAAGTGGTATCCATCCATGATTCATACATTTCTCTTAGCAAATAACGGGGTGGGCGATGGGTGTGGTATTTGCAGTCGGCATGTTTCGATCGATATAGATTCCCAGTTACACAGACAAAGTTCATACAACACTAGACAGTCGACACTTAGACACCCGACCGGGTGGCATCCGTTCGTCAGACGTAACCACGAAGGTATTAAGGTGGCGCCGGTTATGCGGTCAATTTCGTGTGTGGTCGTGGCGATCAAAGGCTTCATTTGCACATTTTCATCGTTAGCCGATGGCGATGATTCGCTGATGTCCCCTTTCCTCTTCGCAGCACTTTCGTGATCTCCGGCCGTAACTGTTGCGCCATCGATGTCGAGGGATATCCTGGCAGCGTGCTGTTGGCCAACGGCAGGATACTCGTCACATAACACCGGCGATATACCGCGCAACACCGTGATACAGGAACGAACCGATACCGATGGAAGTTTTCTGATTGCTACGCTGCTGACCAACTACCTCAAGCTGTCGGGCGATAATCATGTCCTGCTGTTTGCAACACACCAAAATAAAGCGCACTACATCAGCGCGTGCCAGAAGTTAACATTCAACACGGCTGCCGCCATCGAGTCTGGGACTTTGTGCATCGTCGACATGTTGGCCGAACTGTACGACGATTGCAACACCTCATGTCCACCATCGGCAAGCGGTGCTAGGCTGCTGCAACTCATCAGCGAGCGCGTAGCTTCGTACTCAAAGCGCAACACCATGGTCATCGTTGACGATCTTGGTTTCTTCACGAATCTTCATCCGACCGGAGAAAACGATGTGATAGATTTCGCCGAAGATTTGCTTTGTCGATCCTATCAAGCTATTCAGCACATTGTGGTGAAGGTCAATGTGTCGGAATGTTTCAGCCGGCTCTGTGCCTACATTGGCGACATAGCGCAGGTAGCCATCACCCTTGAGCCGCTTGCCTCGGGCAACTTCCGGGAGGTCGACGGTCGCTTAACGGTTTCCCGCTTGGCGGGCAGTGGACACGATTTGACAACGTTGCGGGAGCATCATAGAACGTTACTGTACAAGGTTTGTGACCGACAGATCCGGACCTATGCGCCGGGAGAGCCGGGTATTAAAAACTTGTAAAAATAAACGCCCCATTGGCCGGGAGCCAGCACTAGGAGTGCAATGTGTGCATATTTTCACTTTCATTTCACGCCTGTCCACGTTTCTCCGTTGAGCCGCAAGGTAAGTGGTGCCAAAAGATGACAAGGTTAATGCAAGGCAATACAAGAAACATGATGACATCTAGGAATCTAAGTGTAATTTACCGACCATTCATGACGAATGATGGATGTATGGGAAAAGTTTTCGCTCGTGAGAATGTGAAATTCAGGGTGCACTTCTGGCAGAGCAACAGGATTCCACAATACGGTTTCTGTTTTCCCTATACTGTGCCCATAAATGACCCTAATGACTTAGGTTGTACGTGATTCATTTCCTGTTCCAATTTTCAGGCTGCTTGGCTAGGGGTAATCCTTTCGTCTGGTAACGCATGTACACAGGCATGTTGCTAAACCGTACGATGTGAACTATAAACTTTTTCGCACAGCCAGGCATGTCCCCATCCAAATAGAACGCAGAATAAGTTGCGATTCCATGAGTGAAACAGAACATATAATTCACGACCCGAGCATAGGGTGGTACACTGTGTATAGGCACAATTTCTCTGGTGTGCAGTTAGAATACAACTAAAGTTAGTTCTTTAAGTGATGGTAATGATAAAATGCTTTTTTGCTTACCATCTTTCTGCAAAATAATACTTATGATCCCATATAAAATGCAGAAAAGTTATTATTTTGATTTATTATACACATGATGGCATCTTCAAATTGTTTGTCGCATTTTTCTTGTAAAATGATCATGTAGCCTTTATAGTTATGACCAAATTAAATGTTGAAAGCAATCAAAACGAGTCCCACAATACCCCGCGTTAAATTCCTTCACACAGTTTCATGTTCAGTACGATGCTGCCTTGTTTTATGTCTCCCATTTGCTCCTTTAATGCTCTTTGGCAAAAACCAACTTGACCTACTGTTATCGTTCTGAGCTAGTGAGGGCATAAGTTTGAAAAACGGAGAGTTTCAGTTACGGTTTGCGACATTCCCTCAGTGGACCTCTCTATAACTGACGCCAGGCTTCTGGTCTCGAAAGGAATGATATATTTTGTACGCCATATTTCATAGCATCACATCCCACCATAGGCGCGCCACGTTCGTCCACGTTCCATACCGAGGAACGTCAAAAACCTTTCCCGCCCGCAGCATACCGCCGCAGAATGAGTTATTGCACATTTTTGGAACTGCCGTCTTTTTTTGTTTATTTTCATTTGCTACACTTTCTTCGCCTGGCTTGCTCTCCTAAGACACTCGAAACTGGGCTTCACTAGATGTACTTTTCTCGAAATCGTTCTGGTCTGTGAATGTGTGTTCTGCGTAGTGCTTCGTTATAAATTTATTGGCTGCCCCAAAGTGGATGCGTTTGACAGATTGTTAATGAGCGGGCTACAGTGGATTGTAATGCTCGTGTAACACATGGCGGCATCCAATTTGTCCGTGCAGCTGCAGCAGGACAAAACTTTGTTGATAAATCAGTCAACATGTGTAAAGGATCGGTGAGTAGCAGAATACTTTCAAAGCACAAACTCCATGTTTCTTCTCCATATGTACATCGAATTTCACTGTGCACTGTCACTTAAAATAAATGTTTAACGCTTAAAAGTTTAACACATCTCTACTAGTTTATGTGATTGCTTTACTAATTAGGCAAGACAAGCAAAATTCAAAAGAATCAAGCCATACTAAAAATTTATGCTTAGCACCATGTCGACTTATTTTGGTGCATCTTCTTTAAGTAGCACAGCAAGATCCCCTTTAGAAGCCATATTTAACTTAGCACACTTTCCGTGATAGAAAAGAACAGTGTGTGAGCCGCTTTTTCAGTTCCGCCTCCATTTTTCCGTTTCGGAAAAATTCATCTATTTCCGGAGAAGTTTGACGACTTCCGATCGACTTCGTACTACCGATTTTTTGATCAAATCTGCTTTGTGCTAGGTCAGCGTATTTAATTGCCGATTCCGTCGACGATGGTGATGACCAGTGTTCCATTCTACGAACGTACAGCCAAGTTAACTCTGCAGATAACGTGATATATCGTCACAATACCAAACCATAAATGTGTGCCTACGTTCGTCTTAAATACTAATCCGGTTCCACGGAATCTTTTGATTAATGGGGAAAAAGGTCATGCCGGATGATACCTCGATATCATCTCTATGACGACGACTGTAATGGGAGAGTCCTAAATTTCAATCTCTAGTTTATTTTCGCACACCCACCGGCCAGCATTCCCGGCTCTGGAACGTAAATATTCATTTGGGGATGATTTGATCTCATTTGCCTCCTTGCGTGTCGTTTTACGATGCACTAAAATCCTCACTTGCCGTGTAGTCGCCGTTCCGCGTAGGACGCGTATCGATTTACCCAGATGGATGTGTTGCCCAACTGTTTTTCACCAAGATCTTGATTTGTGTCGACAACCCTTGCGGAAGAATATCGATTTTCCTTTTCCGCCTTTCTCTTGGGAAAATTGTTTAACCGCAGGTCGAAACCACAGATACTGCGAAGCCAAATAAGACCTGGTTATGTGAACTCGGTGGCGGTTGAAGCGTTTCATTTATTTGTTCCTTTTATTATTTCGGTTTCTGGTGGCGGCGTGTCTTGTGTTTTTTTGTAGGAAACCATGTTGGGTACATAATGAAGGGATTTTCGTGGTCCAAATGTACACACTACAAGCAACGGTCTATCCGACAGATACTTAGAGTGGATTTTGATTAATTTTGAGGATGTTCCGTTCTGTACCATCTTCGTTTTAATTCAATGCCGTATTCCGACGCCTATAAATTTTTTTTAACGGGATTGGATATTTAAAACAGAACATAAAGGATCATCAGTACGTAAATCAGAGAGCCCTCGGTTTTACCATTTAGATGATGGCTTTTCTAAAGAAACGCTTAACTTTACTACAAAACTCTCGTAAGTTAAATGTCTTCATCTTATTGAACGCACTTTCTCGGGAACATACACTCGGCACACGCCGCAGGACACGATATTGTACCAACGATCGTAAAGGCCCGTAGTAGCGTCCATGATCAATATTAATCCGTTCATCCAGAACACTGCGTAGCTTTGTTATGCTCGAACCCTAGAAACATACCTTGTCGGAGACACGACCAACGTTACGCAAATACGTCCTCCAGTGGGCCTCTTCTTGCTGTTTATACTCATGCACTACCAGAGCAGAAACGCATGCCGACTACGCCTGTTGACATGACCGCAAGGCGAAATTGGTAAACTCACCGCACCGAGCCCAGCAGCGCCGCTTGTCGTTGACACCGTTACTACGGGCATGGGGCTCGCTGTTCTGGCCCCATTCCGTGTCCTGTCACAGGACATCAATCAGTACGGGTATCGATACCCCGGGAGTTGCCAATGGGGAAGGGTTGAGCTGTTGTCGTTCGATTTTTCACGACTTGTCCAACATCTTTCACGGCGCGAACCCAGGACTCGGGAGTCACGCCGTGTCAGAGGACGAAGTCGTTCGGGGTGACTATATTAAATTGTTCGACCCATCGATCCTGTCTTTGGGTTCTGCTTTCAGTGACCAGCCGTGCACTTTTTTCCACGCCAACACGGTCAGCCGAACTGGACGATGGATCATCTTTCGGTGTCGTCCATTTTTCAGCGTCCTTCCCTAGCGAGGGCGCTCGATGTGCACGTAGAAAATTGACCGATCGACCCGGCCTGTTGTAAAATTTATCAACATTTGTCAACATTATACCACAGTAATGCGGTGCAATGCGGTACGAACAGACCCACAACCAACTGTGGCTCACTACGGCGAATGTATCCACCGAAGCGTGTTGACGATTGCCTTTCCTTGGATTACACGGTGCGACAAGCAATTAACGACTCTTCGTCAAATACCACATAGGTCAATGGGTAAGTAAAAAGTAAAGTAAGATAACAAAGTTTCGATGGTGCTTTTCTTTTTACTATTGATCTATCGATCTGTTTTAGTATA
>NC_069145.1:39930582-39978932 GCF_943734635.1 Anopheles cruzii
CAGATTTGTTTTATTTATTCTGCTTTTTTACATCAACCGGAACAATATTTACGATGTTTCCATTTAACCCGGGGGGTTTGTGTGTTTTTTGTTTGTATCGGTTGGAACGGTGTATGTCGTGACATTGCGATAAGGTCTAATGTGCCCGGCTTTGAATTGAAACTTTATGCCCGACGGAATCGTCTGGCGATGAAAGCCTGGGGTAACGGAACGTAGCCCTAGACAGGCTGTTCGGTCAGAAGCGCCACCCAAATTGGCATAAAAATAAACCGTCCCGCTCTCGTCCTCCCGAACCGCCTTCAACCTTGAACCTGGTTGGCCATCATTCATCTTTCACCGGATCCCAAAGGAACTCGTTCGGAGAAGGGGCAACATATTCCCACCAGGATAGTCCACCATGTCAGCTGTGCCGGTCGTTCGGCTGTGATCTTGAGAATTTATTGAGTAGCAAAATGGATCGAACATAGCGTCTAACATGGTGCGCGAAATCGATGCTTGAGACTTTCCCTCCGAGGACCGAGAACCGATCCCTGTCTCAAGTGCCCACAGGCCTAGGTAATGGTTGCTGTGAATATGCATTTATTTGACTAGTTTTTTTTAACCGATTTTGCTATCGAGTTTCAATCATAAATCTCCATTGCGGATGTGTGTTGCTCAGTCATTTTTTATGTTCAGCAGCGGGTGATGGAAAACTTATCGAGTCAAACTGCTCGAAACGAACGCAATAAAACCACCAACGTATAGTTATTTCTCCACCCTTATTATGACTGAGTGTAGGAGGGATCTATGCTATCGAAGGTGATTTATTTCTTGTATAATTGGTGATTTTTTTTTTCTCCGACGCATTATGTCTCGATCTTGCTTCGGGTCAATTAGCCCTAGTTCTTCCACTGCTTAGCGAAACATGAGCGATTCATGAGCCATTCATTGCGCCAGAACCTTTTTAATTATTGCTGTCAGAAAAAGGTGTCCAGCCGAGCGCCCGATGATTAACGCCAAACAGGGCGCGTGTTTCAGATTGGTGGTATTAATTAGGTTTGTATTAAGTTATTACACTCCTATGGTTGCAGTTCTGGTGTACGTTCCACTTTTTTTCCTTCGATTTTCGCACATTTTCAATAATGTGACATTTAGTTTTGCGCTGAAAACGTTACAGCCGGTAACTCATACTCCTTCCGGGCAGGAAACGGGTTGTTATGTTGGAGGATAGATGTTTCCAAAGCTAGTTAAACTCTTGCTTCGCTTCCATTACGTAATGTCATCGCATGAACATTCGTACTGGACGATTGGTGCCTTCGTGGAAACGATTTGCAGCGTGTGACGCCTGAGAATCCAATGGATACGCAATCGTTATCAACAGCAGATGTTCCCTCAGACATTGCACTTGATTGAGACCAACCTCAAGACGGTGCCGCCGGGCGCATCCGATGGGTTTCGATTTTCGCTCCCGGAAGGTCGCCACCGGTTGCGGCATCGAGCGACACGATAAATCTGCCAGTTTTATTATATGCCCGCTTTCTGCCCGGAACCCGCAGGCCATTGCACGGCTGCAAGCCCTTCGGCTCCGGGTTACAGTGCGCCACGCAAGACGTATTTTTATTGAAGAACTTTTCTCTCCTCCGATGATCATTGATTTTCGATGCCATCCACCTCACGTTCCTCTGCGACTACGGCGTATATTTTTTCCGGCCGGCTCAAGCAGGGTAGAAAAGAAATTGTATCCACCCTCCCACCGTTTTCCAGGCCCATCCGGGTGGACGGAGCTTTTCTCCGGTGCCAGTGCACCGATATTGTCTCGCTGCGTGGCATAATCTGGGCCGGGCCGCAAGCGCAAGGCCAGTTTCCAGTTCATGGGTGGAAATATTTTTGCAATAAATTTTACTTCCGCATTGAATGATCCTAATGAAAACGAATTGCCACCCATCGATCGTCGTTTCGCGGCCGACCCGAGAAGCATAAAGCAAGCGGCGCCACAACTCCCCCTTTGCCTTGCGCTGTTCCAAGTCGAACTTTTTGGTGGGTGATTAGATCATTTGATCACGGGCACGTAACACTCGAAGGCCACTGTTCCGGGGACGACGAAGACCACATTTCCATCGTAATTACTTTAAGTACCTTGGGCGATGAAAAAAGCTGCTCCCCCACGTGCCGTTTAAAGCTGTTTCGACTAATTAAATCCAGTTCATGGCTCAGCGCAGATTGCCGCCGGTGACGGATGTGGCATCAATTGGCCCCATTTGTAGTCCATTTCGGTCTCGAGCATTGCCCAAACGAGGAGTACGCCAAATAGTTAATGTTTTATGATCTGGTCACTGTTGGATGCTGTTACATAGGATGGTAGACGTTTAGAAATTTCCCTACCCAAACGCTTCTTGTGAGATGCTAACTAGCCGGGCACTGTGATCTAACATTGTGCACTTTTGGCGTAGGCTCCCTGCACAAAATGAAACCTCTTCTGGGCGTTGGCAGACGTTTTTTAATCTTCAGCCCAACCCAATCGCAAACACGAGAATACGATAAAAAGAATCATAAATATTAACACACACGCCGAGGATAAGCCATACAGAACCTTCTTCTCTCCGTTTGGGGACCACACCACAGTTGGGCACCGTCAGTCTCGTGGTCCGTGTAATGGTATGCTTTTGGTTTGGTCAAATCCACAGCTAATTGCCGGAACACACTGCACGCAGTTGTCTTCAATTCGCCGCCCAATCAGCAAAGTGTGGGTTTACGGGTCTGCGAAGCGGCTTCAAGGCGTAATCCGTGCCGAAGATGGTTGTTTGATAGATGCTGATAGATTATTTACGCCAAGTCATAATCTCGCTCTCTCGCCCACCGGCGTAGTTCCTTCGGATCTACGCTACATCGGATTAGGAGGTGAATTCTATGTTTTGTTTCGGTACACGTGCGTTCCTAGTCACTGCATCATCCTCCAAGTTCAGTTCAGACGCAAGCTAACTTTGCGGCCATTTGTGGCTTGTACTGTGAGTATGCTGCATTGTAAGATCCCAGTTTCTTACACAGGCCTGCCAAGAAGCAAGTTAAGCATCGCTCTAACATGCGTGCGCGGTCACCGGTTGCCATTGCTGGCGTTCCAAATAAATCATTTCCACAGCTGAGAGACCTCTGAAGATCTGGCCCCCCTTGGTCACGGGTATCGCGTAGCACCATGGATCCACCGTAAAATAAGAAAAGCCTTACACGCCACCATCATGCACAGCCTCGGGGATGGTTCGCGGTCTTTGTTGCTCGAAACTTTACCATCGTTTATTTCGCGTCGACTGCTAAAACCATCGCCATCGTACGTCGCGCGGCTCCCGTCAGACGAGGGCCGTGATTATGCAAAGAACGCAGCCAACACGATGGAAATTTCATATAAATGTACGAAAACATACAATTTGCGGTACTTTCGCAGTCTTTGTTTTGTCTGGCAAAGACCACGGAGGATTCGCCTTCGCAAATCCGTGCGGAACGCGCTACAAAGATAAAGTGTATGAGTTGAGCGGGAGCTGCACATGATGTGATGAGCATAAATACGGTTCTTTTTTAACTTGCGTTGCGAAAACAGCCAGAATCCGAAGCGTCATCAAGCGACAGGTTCGCATTTGCTTTGATGCCAAGATTTTGAAATATGGTTTCATTTATTATCCTATATGTAAACACAAACAGCCATTGCCATCAATGCGGGACAGCTTCAACGTCCTAAGGGAGCTAATGAGACGGTTCTACTCCGATTGTTCGACCGGTTGCCACAATCGACCTACGTGCACGATTCGCAACGCACTCCGTTCGGTTATCCCCATCATTCTGGATGTCGGTTTCGAGTTGTAACAAAAATGCTGTCAGAAATGCTCACACTTTCATGCGCGCGATTAGCGGCTAGACTGTTCGACAAAATTAATGATCCCACCCCCGAATGGGCCAGCTTGAGCCTGGACAGGACTGGTCGCCCAACATAGACACACACACTACCACGCCACCAATCGATGTTAATCAATTATTCTCGGCCAGGATCCGGCATTTCTAATCTGCTATGGCAAATCGGAGTTGAATTAGTGTCGATTCTTGACGGGAAAAAGGAATCATGATTGACTGTGCACAAAAAGGGAAAAATTGGATTATAATAATACCAACGAGCGACGAAAACCCGGACCGACACTGGATACGGAGCGGTCGTTGAGAAACATTGATGAATTACCGAGGCCCGGTGATTCCCGGTGCGATATCAAACCGGGTTGCCGTCGTTAATGCCACACAGACACACACGAAAGTGGCCAGTTGGGGGATTGTTGGGTTCCATTTGGGTGGGTGTGAACATATTGCCCCACCGATCCGCACGTCGTGATGACAGCGAGTAGCATGACTGACGAATGTGTGTTCTAAATTGTCCACTCATAGCAAGGCGTGTAATTGCAGTGTCTGTACCCTTTGAGCCGTTAATTTGCGCTTACCGAAACCGATGGGTTTGCAACAATGTTGCAAAAGGTCGTTTGCAAATCGTGCGAAATAATACTGCCCAGTACTAAATACTGGCAGACTGTTCCGCAAGCGTACGATCCTTTCGGTAGGATAACACCATGAGACTCTTTGTACGCTTCAGCTCAGTTCAACAAACAGACAGCCACGTGCATGGGCCACCCATTTACAGTTGAACGCTTTCAATTAAGGCCATTGGGCCAATGTAAATGAATTCACGGCCACACGATACCAAATATACTGTGCCAGATTTATGTCAAAGTTAAATAAATTCTAGATACATGCTTAAAGTGTATAACCTAAAAGAGGAACCAAAGCCGACAAACTCGAACGGTCTAAAATCACAGTCGAATTTTACACTTGATTTTATAGCCCTTCAAACCGCAGGATGTTAAGTGTATCATTACGGAGGAAAGTGGACTGAAGGACGGTTATTCAAAAATGTATCGCTTACGCCCATCGAACCAGTATCGACGTTATGTGGCACAGGTTTTACGGACACTCAATAGACCATTTCGCTTGAGACTGTTTCACAAACCATCTTATCGTTTCAGTCTTAAATTTTGTTCTGACTGACTGTTTCTTGAGCCAATTTTATCTTGTGCCAAAATCTTAATGGACCTATTTATCTTCGTTCCAGCAAATGGGCCACATTCAAATTGATTGTAATTTAAATGCATGGTTTGTTGAAAGTAATAAAATACATAAATCATGCTCACCGCCAGAACCAATGGTCAAACGAAGATGACCGGAGTGAAAAAAGGGTTGTGGTTTTTTGATAACTATCACTAACCGTACAGCCTCTTCGCCAAACCCTCTGGTTTTGTATCATATTTATGGCACCCAGAGTGGCAGGCAGAGTGTTTAAAACTACAGCATCATTCTGGTATGCAACCGAAGTCCAGTGAACGATGCCGGTAGTAGGTCCCGCCCAACACCATACGGTCCCTGATTTAATTCACTTCAGTATCCTTTGATCACCAAGACGCCTCCTCTCGACGCTCCCGTACCATCGCCTTACGCCTTTCGGCGACTAAACGGGCTTCGGTCGGTGTGGCCATGTCATAAATTGTGATTATCAGTGCGTTTAATGCCTTAATAAATTGTCACCTGGTACGGCACATTCTCTTCCATCGTCTGGCCAGCCAACCGGAAGCCAGTGGTCTGTGTGAAGATGTAGACGCTCGCCGTCACTCCGGCATTATTTTTCTATTCCGTCAGTTTTCGGCCGTAAAGCTGGCTGACGCGGCTGTTTACATTTTGTTTTGTGTTATTTTCAAAACGTTCCTTGATTCAGTGCTGGCACCGAAAAATAGCGCAGTGGGTGGCACGAAGAAATTGGAAGCTTAAGCCTACGGAACAATTAAAACACAGCATAATTGCACATTTTTTTACAATCCAACATCGGTGTGTTAGACCTCTCGGAAACCAGCATCACAAGACGGCAAATTGGAGGATTTTTGTTTGTTTCCGTTTTAATATTTCAAGAACTAGAAAGCGACGGAATAGATCTTCATGTTTAGTGCTTTAAAAATTAAAGATAATTAAATTCATTCACACGCTTCACAATTCGCAACATAGCTTAACGTACATGTACTCATTTTAGAGCTTATTAGACAAATGCTGATAAGCTAACAATTGGCAATGAGTGATATGCAAAAATTGCCACTTTATGACATCCAGATTCCGGTGGAAAACAACATAGCGCGCTGGGGCCCAACAATAGGACCAATTGTTGATGAATAAACATTTTCGCCTTTTTGTTGTCGTCCTTCTAAACTGAAAGGGTTCACAATTGCAGTCGTATTACAAAAGAGTTTTTTGTTGCTGCGAAGCCAAATCTATGTTACTCTTGCTTCGTTCGATGCTGGCGAACTGCCATGCTGAACAGTGAGTTCCATTCACGCTGCGGGTAGCCTAACCGCAAAGAGCAGGTCGAACTAAATCCCCAAAATCAGTTAGTAATTGACCGTTGGCATTCCTTTGCCTCTGCTCGACAACCATCAACGACCCGTATCACGATTTCTATCACAGAAAGTAACATTTTCGATAATCACTCCGAACCCCTACACGGAGCGGCATGTTGTAATAGAATAATCTATGTAATTGGTGTCCCGGAACAAATGTTGAGCGAGTTTTTGGGTTAACACGTATTTTTAAACGAAACATAAATTACTGAAAGGTGCTTCCGACCCGGTTGAATATTTAATCTTTCAATTTAGAAACACAATGTGTCGTGTAAACTAAAAGCACCGACCCGAAACTGTAGATTTTTTTCAGTCCTGTCCTGTGGGCCGTGAAGCATACTTTCGCAATGCTTTATTTAAAAGCCGGGCTGGGCTGTATCTTGGAATAATACATTTAATTCTTTGCCATTACTACTGGACATTCCAGTGGAGTAGCAGAAAGTATAGGAAATGTATCTCTCTTTTCCGGGAAGCTTCTTCGCCTCATAATGCAAGAAGCAGTCAATCAACGTAAAACCAATCCGAAACGGCACCCGGTAAAAGATGCTTCTCTGAACCACTCAATCGCTAACTCGCAGGATTCGAACTAAGTCGTGCAACAGGTGTCCGTTCGCAATTGCTTCCATCCATCGAGCAGAAAGCTACCTCGAAAGCCATCCCAAAAACCGCTGCCCAGCCGGATGAAAAGCGTAACGTTAATCGATCAGCCTTGCGTTTATCTGAGGATAAGCGAACAAACAGCGGGCTTACACATCCTTCGCTAGGCACTTGTTTTCTTCGATCTCGGGCGCACAACGTTGTGGCCGCCATCCGTTTCCGACTGTTTGGTCCTTCATCTGCCCCGGTGTTCCGGTTATCGGATTGACGGAAATCATTTAGTACTAATTCCTCCATGTAATAACTGCGACATTAGTGGCCAGCTGGAATAATTGATGGTCACAGGTTCACTCTCTCGCTGGGTCTTTATTGTGGCCTACATTTGTAACCTACTGGGTTGGGCCGCACGACGTCAATTTCTTGACGTGGGATTAGATGAAACTCATTAGACGCCGAAAGAAGATGAAGCAACGCTGATTTCGATGATTGCTCCTGTGGCTCCGGAAGATTTCGTTCACCTAGGTATTGGGTTAAACATTGGGAAAATATTGTGTTCAGCTCGACTGCTGCATCTAACTTATAACATTCAAGCATAGTTCACGTCTCGAATGGGAAGACCGAGCAAGGCTTACGGTGGAAGGTTAAAGCAATGAGCAATGCTGTCCATGGCAGATACTGTCAATTTTCGCAGGGATCTCGGGCCACTCTAGGGCTGTCTGCTAGTCGGTACCGAGGGCGCCTTACCGGACCTTATGTCAAGATACACCTTTTAGCCGAGGCACCGTATCGTGATCCTAGCAGCCAATCCGTTACTTTTACCGGGCGGTCTGCGAATGTTGCCGGTAGATATATTAATTAGAATCTATTATTTTGTCAAGCGTTTCGACTTGATTTCGACGGACACGGGGCGGTGGTGACGGGCAAGCAGTCGGGCCTATACCCCACCCTAGTCTATAGTGGTTGAATCGTTCATTAATGTTTGATTAATTACAGTAGGCCGCCGCCAACATGGTCTGGAGGCAATGTTATCTCGTGCATACCGGGGCCGCTCCAGGTCATTCTTTCGGTCCTGGAGGCAAAGCCAAATCTCGAACAGATTGGCATGAGCGTGTAGCACTCATATCCCGCCCCGGCACCACCTACGGCAGTGAACGATGATTGATGAGGTTGTCCGATTCGGCGCAAAGCAATGTAGTGTAGGCTCATTCGGCCGCGAAGATAATACGAAGCAACTGAATTCGCACCGCGGGCACTCCTTGTTGCTCCAGAAAGACTTTCAAGTTTTTGTCGGTCGCTTCGGCCCGAACACCTGATCACCGGTGGAGCATGGATTGTTATTACGCCATTGTTTCTAAAACCAATATCAAATCAACTTTCACCGTTAATTAAATCCATCCCGAAGGAGGCGCAGTACACGATGTATCGGCCATATAACTATACCCGCCGGACGAGCCGGCCATAAAGTCAGGCGCCACAAATAAGGTGCAAACTTTACCCGTAACAGTTTCATGTTACTCCGTGTAACGACAAGAAGCGCCCAAGGCGCATCTTCACAGTCTACCGCCCCGGTAGTGTTATAATAGTAGCGGCGCCTAGCGGATGGTAATAATTGTCGGATCGGCAAAAAGCACACGAAGGCAAAGAAAGGAAAAACAATCTAATCCCAAACACCCACAACGGATAGGACGTGACGAGCTGGAGGTTGCGGTCGGTTCGAAACCACCGCAAAGCTCATTCGCTGTGCGCGCTTCAATTGCACCCCGGATTTGCTTCGCATTCGTTCGCGGTACCCGGTCACCGCCCGGAACAAAATAAACTTGGAAGATGCGCAGGCCGTCCGAGTCGAAGAAAAGTCCACCCAAGTTACCATGGCGAATGGGAAAATAATTTTACTGCCACAATCATCGGCCGTCGGTGGGCAATTTTCGGGTGACTGGCTCGCTGGCTCGCTCGAATGATCCACGGTTGATTCACTCTCGCCCCCAAAAATGGAGGTGCCAAGTGTTCGGCGTGCAGCAAACCAGCCGAGCAGCAAAAACGAAATGATTGGAAAACAACGAACCACAGATACGCGCAGAGATTTTCGTGCGCCCCTGCCCCTCCTGGGTCCTGGGGCCAGTTTTGCGAATTTCGGTTCGGTTCGCGCATCAGAAACATCCGACTCGATTCGGAGGAAGAGTTTTCAATTCCGACCATTACTAGTCAGCCAGAAGTGCGCGATCCAGAACCGAAGTTGCCCGTCGGCAACCGTCCATAGTCTGGCGCCAGGTTGGAAAAACTTTGCTACCTTCGGAAGCGAAGCGAAGTGGTTGTTGGTTGTTTACCAGCAACATAACTCGCGCGGAAAGAATTCAGATTGCCGGTTTCGGCTCTACGCCGGAGAAAACTACATTTAATAAATAAATGATGTTATTAACATTGCTCGACTTGTATTTGTTTCCGGCTTCGCCTTCCATTCTCAACAACTCAGCGCTGAGCTCGCGGTGTCGGAAGATTGGGCGAGTGCCTTAGCGATCGTGGGCGATCTGGCAGAAAGATATTGCGTCCACCTGGTGGCACAGAAACTCCCGACGACCTCTAATAATCTAGTTCGTTGAACCGTTAGCCGGGCGACGTGAAGCGTCGAACCAACTTGCGGTCGAACTCAAACTGGTCGAACAACGAAATATTCCCCTGGAGCATATTTCTCTCCTGTCCATCTCGCCGATTTTTTTTCTGCCGATTTCGGGTTAGAAAAGTGCTGAAGATGGGCATGTTTAAATTAATTACCACGCCTAATACCGTCCCAGCAATTATTGTTTGCTTTCCTTTCGCCACAGCACACGCGGCCATCGGTCCACCAAACACGTTCCACGCTCTTGGGGTTAACGCTACAACAGAGCCGCAGATTAGCCGCCATTGTAGCATCTCTCACGACACGCTTGGCCGAATTGCTTTTTTACAAAATAATAATTGGTTAATAATGATTAGCACAATCGGGTCTCCGCTTCCTTCAGCCAATATCAGCCCGAAAGTCTTGAGAGTCCAACGGCATTTGTTGTGCTGCAATCGCAAACGATTGGGGTATGCGGATCGTTGAAATTTGGAATATGGCGTACCGATTAGAGTTCAACAGGCCGGCGTATGTCCACGATCCGGCTATTAATCAATTCGAATCCACAGTGGACATTCTGATACATATTCGTTTCGTGCCGTACTCACACGTGTCTAATGCGTTTTACGGAACGCCGCCCAGAAACACTAGTGCGAATCGTAAGATGCCACGACCAACCATCAATTTGTGGTACGTCGACCGGAGAAAGAGAAAATTTTTAGTTGCCTGCGTCTAGAATATATTTCTTGCCATCGCAATATGTGGCCGCAAAGCCCAGCGGGCAACAATGAACGAAGGAAGTTACCCCAGCATGACCGACGGCATGGCATGGCGTTGGAGGCATTCCCCAGGAATTGAAAGCCGCACCAAGCGATGCTTCGGCTAGCCACGATCTCTAATGGTATGCCGTGTGGGTCGGTTGATCGCGACTGGCCACACCAGAAATCGGCTTACTATCTGGTCGGGATCCGTTATGTGTAATCATTTCTTTTGCTGCCAAATTCATATGTGTGGTTTAAAATTGCTTTCTTGAGCTGCGCAAACAACGGGTACCGCTAGTGAAACGGGATCCGGTAACAGAGTAAAGTGCTGTGACCGTGTCGAGAGCCGACCGATGACCACGTATTTTTGACGATCCACCATGCGAAACGTAGAGCACCCACCAAGTTTCCACAAGCTCCAAAGCTTCTTCGGAGGCTCTGGGACATCTGCACATCTGTCGCATTCGCTTTCTCGAGCGTAATTGAAATTCAGCTTTACTTCGATGCGCTTTCCGAGTGTACCAATGCACCATTCATGAAATATGGATTCCCAGGAAGGTCCGCAACAGATGACATAAGCTTTTACTGCCCGTCAGCGGTGCCGAATTGGTGTAAATGGAGCACTGGGACCGATGGACGATACGGTACGGTAATGATAATTTAAGCTGGGCGAATTTGGGAAACAATTGTTTCACATTTCACTGCGGATCTAGCGCATCTGTTTGTGCTAATTGTGCGAGAAAAACAGACACCATGGCCTAGATAAATGGAATTATATTTAATAGACGTTAATCAAATGCTGCCCAAGGCATTAAGTAGAGTACTTTTGTAACATCAACACTTTTACAACATTGTCGTCATGGACAATGAAATGCCGAATCAAAATATTCCCATGAACAAGGATATTAAACATTGCATCCAACATACAGCTTCCAAGTACAGTACAGTTTCCTGGAAGCAAAGTGCAGCGGAAAATATTAGGAAAAATTTCATCATCTCTTCAACGCTCTCAACATTCAACAGCATCTTGCCTACGGTTTGAAAACACTGTTCCTCTTCTCTTTTGAAGAAACCTTTCTATTCTCAACCTTCTGCTGCCGGCTCCACGGAAGGCACACCAGCACCTCTGAAGCGCTACATCGTGAACAATTGCGACGCGTGCAGCTTCGGAGAGTTATTCAATCAATTTCCACTATGCTCCATCGTCCGTCAAACGGTTCCCTTCGCTCGCCACGGTTACGAATTTGTGGCAAGCATGGAACCGATGGCAAGAATTGTAGCTGAACGTTTTCGCTTGCTCCCGTCCCTGCATTTATCCACCGCCGTTCACTTCGGCGGCATGACTTCTTTACTTTAGCTGGAGGCGTATCGAACGCTTTGAAAAAGCGATCCATTGCATTAAGATTTTCTGGCCAAACTTGATTAGTTTGAACACAAGAATTTGGCTGCTGGCGATTTAGAAACGCTCATCTCTGTTTAGCCGATTTCGGCCCGATGTTGAGCACTTGCGTCAACAATATGGGCTGTTTTTGTGCAGTAAATGTATAAACGTCTGTTTAACAAGTTTCTCCGTGCCGCATTTCGACCAATATTTCGCAGTTTTTCGAAACAAAAAAAGAACCGTGTTCTGCTAATTTTAGCTGAATGCTGAATGTCATGCTTGATGGTACTTTCTGTCCGAGTGACAAAACGAAAGGATCTTCATCAATGGGCTCCAAACATTCTGCCACATTTTTCTATTCTTTTACGAAAGAAATGAGACATGCGTTCTGCCAACGGAGGAAGAATCTCTTTGTCATCATCCTGGTGAACGTTAATTTTTCATCGAGCTGTCACAGGAAGTTTCCTGGGGTCGTGTCCCCGGCAGGGATTAAACGATCCAATCGTATTTCTTTCTAGGTCACAGTGCGTTCCGCGTGCTCCCGGTGACGTACTTTCTGCGACGAAAATTAGCATTAATCGAATAACTTCAGCTTCCGGCTCAAATTCAGTCACTTTGTCCCATCGCGTTAGGATCAAGGGGCTCGGGCAGCCGGCAGCAACCTAAGCCGTTCCGAGTCATGCAAAACCACCGTACAATACGGTTGAAGAGAGTAATTTACAGCAATAGAGAGCATTTGGCATTACTCCTGTCACCGGAATAAATCGGAGAACTTTTATGCAGCAGTTGCTGACATTAGTACCCGATGATTACCTTGATTTCAACATTACACCAGCATAAAGAAGATTCACGAAAGTATCAAGTAGCAGGTAAGCGCCACGCTCAAAAACCGGAAGGACCGGGTGCTTTGAAGGTATTTGTCGATATTATCAATTTTTGCATGTCATCAGATTGGGTCCGTAGACTGATTCAATATTGTTCAGCTAACCCAATGCGTATCTGTCAGTCATTTTTTTGCGATCAGCGCTTTGCTCTTCATGTGTGCCACTCTATTCAACGCGAACCAATCTAGCCTAACAATCCTTGTTCTTTTAAAATCGGTAAAAAATTATGTATTCGAACGACTATACAATAGCCACAAGCTATAGTTGCAACCATTTTGCCATTTTCTGATTGTCGCACGTTACACAAAACTTTGTTGAGTTTAAAAGAACCCGAGGAATAAGCAGCATTACTTTGCTGTTTAAAGCACGAACTTTTCGGTCATATTTGTTCGGTTAAGCATGCAGGATGAATAAAATGATTTTTGCCGCATATTGTGCTGACGGCGAGTGCAGAGAAAATCAACAGTTTCATTGTTCCTAACTTCCACAGGGTTTTCGTGTTCTTTTGAAATAATAAACATTTCTAGCGAAAAAACAAGTTGGCAAGTGGGCACAACATTTGGCAAGTGGGCAGAACAATGTAACGATGCAGTAAAAAACTGTTCCTTTTTATGGCCAAACGACCTGCTCCCGAAAAACCGCAACCGCCAACTTTAAACATCGAACACCTGGTGTTTGAGCGAAGAAAAGACATCAACTTTTCGACTCGCGGTATTTCCATTTCTTGATGATTTCCAGGGTCAAGATGCGAGGAGGTCTGTGGAGTCATCTCACTGACAGATTCGTCACTCGTCCTGCTTTGGACATGCTAAACAGTTGAGTAAACAGCGCTGCTGCTGTACGACAATCTTTGTTGATTATTTTTTTTATACTAAGGTTCTTTCTCCATCGAAGTGGTGAGGCGATATCGATGCTAAAGTTTCAGCCGAGGCTCGAAACATGAGCCACGGTAACAGGCGGCACAAGGAAGTTGTTGGGTGGGCGGCTGGTACGAGAATGTTGGAAATACATAATTGCTTACGGAGTCGCTTCCGGGTTCCTGACGCACAAACATTGAAGGTTACTGAAGACTAAACAAGCCTGATCAATGGCGGGAACTTTGTGCGTGGGAATCAGGGCGGAATTCCTAATGAAATTGGACTTCTGGTACGACGAACTGTTTGACGTAGGAAGGAATGCTCCTATCCGATAAATAACAAGACTTGAATGCTGACTAGATGAACTGACAATCAATACTGTTTAGTGAACAAATATTGATCCCCTTTTCTGACTGTAAAATTTCAGCTCAGGTTTAAGTTTTGGTACCGATTGAACTTAGATGGCCACTTTGGACCACAGCAAGCGTGCGAGCACACTTGAACTGGCCGTCTGGTGTGTTGATTGATGTGTCGACCACATCAACACTCAATTTGACAGTTGAACGACAAGCGGTTTGGCCGCCTCGCGCGATAGTAAACTAAGGAATTGCTCACAAAGATGTCCATTCTCGGTGGCCCCAACACCAGCCAATAGGCGCGAAGATCGATTCGTTGGCGCCTAGGCCACGAGATTCACAGATAACATCGATCGTGACGAGCACACGCACTATGGAGAATTTGTATGGGATAGACGGACATATTTGATTTTAGGAAGAATCTGCGGACTTTTTTCAACGTTTTTATTTGTTTGCATGTGTTTTGATTAAATTCAACATTTTATGTGTAATAAACGCGTTCAAGTTAGTAACGTTTTTTCGATATTTTAACGTATTTAAACACCTGAACTATGCGATCTGCATGACAATGTCTTAATGCATAATTGTCTGCAAATATCGAATTTCTGATAAAAGTCTAATGTGTTATGAGTTTAAAAAAGAATATAAAAGGATCAAGGGGCTTCTCCTAGTGCGTTTGTGTGAATTGTGAAACAAGTAACTATTACCATCCGAAGTATCCAACCCATGAACAATTATTTAAACGTTTAATAGAATACTTATTAGTTCTATTTCTTCTAAATCGATACATGGTCAATCGCGATATCGCCATTAACGTTTGCCTCCATGATAAGAAAACTTTAACTATTCGTTAAAGATGAATTTAAATAGAGATTTTTAAAGAAAAATTTAAAGAGTAGCTTTTATCACTCATTCGACTTTGGCAAATGAATTCTCGGAATCTACGCAACATGAAAGGTTAAAAATTCGAATCTAACATACGAAATATAGGAAAATATAACTAAAATCCTCCCTATTTAAAGTTGTTTATGATCGCCTTTTTCCCACAGTGACATCGAAAGCAGCGCTACAAGAGCGCGCGTCGTTCGATGTTGCTCGGCAAACGCCGTTGTATCATCGCATCGTCGCGCGATTCGCCAGTTTCGAACAAACCACCGTCGGGGGTGGTTGTTACTGTCGGTTGCCGTCGGTTGTTGGTTGCTGCTGTCGGTTGCCGGCTTTTCTTCCATTTCAGTGAAGCATTGTTGTGAAATTAGTGGCCATCGTCTGAATGAATTTTTGACCGCTGTGTGTGTCTGTGTGTGACACGAATGATGAGGTTCTATAGTGCTCTGCAGTCGTGAATAATAGTTGTCGCCAAGTGATTTATTGGCCGCTCCAAACTACGTGCACTGAGAAACCCGGCGGTCGGAGGCGGGCAGCATGATAATTTGCATTCGCAGTATACGATGGAGGCGCCCAGTCTCGAGTGAGAAGTGAGTTTAACGAATCCGCCGTCTCGTAGTAGTTGTGGCGTCAATATCAACGACAATAAATGCCCATCCGCGTCTCGTGGGTTTCAAGGCCCCACAGGCGTCTGGAGAGGGAGTGATCGAGAATTTATCACGGCTGCAGCTGCGATCAGAGTGTGTGTTTCCGGTCCACAGCATCCGTGCACTGAGTGCTTTGTGTAAATTGTTTTCCGATTGATTAACTATCGTTTTAAAGTTTCAATTTGCTACGCGAGTGGCTAGATTATGCTGTCGAATAATTCTTACAAACGTGTTGTGATTAAATGCTAAAACATAAGCTTAAATATATTGTGGTGGAAACTAACGAGCATATTTAGTAGCTGTTTTCTAATGAGGAATAATCGGTAAAAGGAGCCGTAAATTAGCCCAGCCAGTCCAGAAATCGTCGAATGGATATCTGATGCCGTGACTAATACAAATTCGTTGGGAGGTGATTCAGCACAGCGGCAACATGAAGTCTAGCTTCCGGAACAGCGCATAAAACAAATGCCCGCTCACTTGTCGTTGAAAGTTGTGAATTGATGGCACATAATAAAACCGGTGGTTTTGTGTAGCCGTTTCGAAATGATTAAGAGGTGAGTTTACGAGCAGAATTTGTGCAAAACCTTTGCATCGTCACCACTTTCACTGATACTGCCATTGTGCACGCTACCAGGCAGTTTTAAGGGTTTGTCACGCATTTGAAACAAGAATTATGAAGCTGTGGTAAACAGATATTAAATTATTCGAAGCTTGCTTGAATATCATCGCCCATTAGCCAAAAGTCAGGATAATATTTATAATAATACCGAAACATGTCATGTGTTTGAAACTCGAAACGCCATAAAAACGACGACAATTTTTTCAGATCTATCCGCACATAAAGTTGGCAATAAATTTGATCACCAAGACCATTTAGATTTCGCTGATTATTTTAGAAGCCGTGTGAAACGAAGACCATTAAAATATTAAAGAAAAATTAAGAAAATTAAGACTTCAGTTTGATAACTAATTCTTCACCTCCCATTACAATACATCAACGTGGCACGTTGTAGTAACGCACCGAAATGCGTCTTCTATCTTGTACGAAACCAATGCACAAATGTACAACCCTTCACTTCACCTGCAGCGGTCATAGTGTGTTAGCTATAACTTTTAAATTTATGTGCCCCTCGTAAATTGCAACAGAATGGGCTTAATCAAATATCAACCGCCTTAAGTGGCAAAAATGTAATACCCACGTTACCGGTGGCAATGTGTCTCCTTTACCAACTTTACGGACAGTTCCATGAACGTGCCGCATAGGAATTTATGGAGGTCGCGCATAGGTACAGAGCGAGCCTAGCGTAAACCGTGAACTGGTGGGATTGTCTTTTTTCTTGCATTATTTGGCAACTATCCATCCGCAGTTGGTATTTGTGTTAGCATGGATCCAAACAATATTAACGTTTAAAGTGCAACTCTTGCATCTATTTACTATTAAAGGTTTTTGTACCGAAAGCGGGAAGTCTAGGCCGTTTGGATCAGACTGGTAATATTCTAAGAATTTTATAGTATTTAAAAGTGGTCTTCATGACGTTTACAATTTATGTAACGATACACAATATTCAACACATTCATAAGTCCAACAGCTGATTAGACAATCTTACATCTAATTTTAGCCGGGCAACGTTATGGAGGTGTTAAAATGAATGGACCAAATTTTTTATGCTCATGCTTTTCTCCGCTCTCTTCAGGTAGCATGCAAATTGCTTACTTTTCCGTTCGCCCTCAACGAATGGCATGTTTCATATATGCTTGAGACGATTTGCCAAGATTATCTTTTATCCTTATCGTCTCCGGTATGATTATTGCCGTGTTATTCATCAGTTATGGTGCTGTCGAGATACCCACGCACACCCCAGTTACACATAGCATAACGTTTCCTAGTGCATTCCCTGAGGAAACTTCCCAACCGATTTTTATACGTTTTGTTGCGTCATAAAGAAAGTTTGATCTTTGAATTTACCGACACACTTGAGTCTTTTGGTAGTAAAATAGTTGACTTTCGTAAAGATACCTAATCTGATTAGGTTTTCGACCCAAAGTTGTGCAAACCGACAAAATAGCACGGGCATTGTGCAAACATTCTGAGCGCTGCTGATAATGGAATTACATATAATCCTTCAACTTTCTAGTTCCAGGGAAGAAATCTGTTGGGGGCGATTCAATCAAACCCAATGGATTCAGACTCAATGAATGGCAAACTTTGCAAGAGAAATTAGCAATTATGCTGAACTAAGCTGCCTGAACATCATAGGTTATTTGAGTTTTACGGTGAAATTTCATAAAAGACTACCTTTATTAATAATGCGAATGCCGCAGACGAGTCATTTATCACTAAACGACAATAGTTTTCTTTGAACGGTTTGCAACACTAACTTAAAATCATTCTCTGAATAGTTTAGGTTACTATTGTAACCTCAGCGGCTTCTTTCGTTTCAAAAGCCCCTTTCAATTCAGAATTTCATGACATGGGACATTCTCTTGTTACAAAGCTGAAGCAGGATAATGTGTCAACCACTCGGTGATTCTACGTCTACGTCTGGGGTCACGTCAATTAATCTGTAGATGGAATTTCAATGGGATTTCGTTGCACAAGTGGATTCATCGAAAGAGAGTTTCATTCGAGAATACACGAGGTTAATGGATGCGTTTGTGGTGTTGATAGTATCTTGTTCAACATTCAACATGCCACAGAGCAACTTTATAATGGCGTAATGTAATGGAAACTCATGACCAATTGTTTTGGTGCACTGTGCGGTTAACCCTGTATGATACCATGGAGTTTTTACTCAATTTTTGTTTACCTTGGTTTAAAACAGTTTCAAATTATGTTACCAAAAGTAATGATTACGTAGAAGAATTATACACTGCTGGTCAATGAAATAGGTAATTGTGTGAAGCTGATACAATTTGAACTGTACTCAAGCCATTACTAAACCAATGATCACCAAACTAATACTGTACTTAGATATACTAGTTTATGTCATTTTTTTGCTATGTTGGTGATACTTATGTCAAAAGTGACAGGTGTGTTACCACTTATTTTGACAGCAGTCTGATTTGGCCTGGTCAATAAAATAGGTAATTCGTTGTATACGATGCAATTTCACCAGACTTTTTGAACGAAATTGTTTTAATTGGTCTTGTTGTAATCAAATTTCAATTGTGAACCTAAAAAAAGGGTTATTTCCTGGTAGAACATCTAGAATGGTCAGAAGAACTCATTGCAATCCTTGAGGAAAGAAAGATTGTGAAGAATCTACGCAACGAAGGCGCGAGGTACAAAAGCAACGCCGAACTACTAGGAAAATCAGTAAATTTTGTGAGAAATGCTTTGTTGTGGAAAAAAACAAAGGAAACGCGAGTTAGACCAAGAAAAACCACACCAACGATAGATCATCGCATATCATTTTTGTCCAAAGCGGATCCGTTTGGTGCATCCAGAGCGATTTGCTCAATAATAAATAACATTATTAGCCCAAAACCTGTCCATAGGCGGTTACAAGAAGCTAATCTACCAGGGCTATTTGCAAGAAAAGTGCCACTATTGATTAAAAAAAAATTACAGATGAGGTAACAGTTTGCTGCTCAATATCATTCATGGGAAGGTACCGAGGGCTACGAAAAATTGGCATAATTTTTTATGGAGCGACGAAACCAAAATAAATTTGTTTCGTTCGGACTCTCAGTGTAATGTTTGATGACCTGCTAGCAAATAATTCCATCCCAGGTTTGCAAAAAAATTTTTTAAACATGTAGATGGAAGTATCATGATTTGGGGATATTTTTCATGATCTGGTATAGGTCCCTATTTCAGAGCAAAGAGCACCATGCATGCTCTCGAGTATAAAACAATTATGGAAGACGTTTATGCTGCCTTACGTAGAAGAAAACATGCCACTGAGATGGATATTTCAACCAGAAAACGATCCCAAGCATACGTCATAGCTTATGATATCGTGGTTTGATGGTAATAATGTGACAGTTTCGCCTTGGCCAAGTCAGTCTCCTGGCTTAAACCATTTTGAAAACTTGTGGAATATCTTGAAGCAAAAGTTAGCTGGACAATAGTTTTCAAACAAAAATGAATTGTGACAAAAAGTGCAGCAGGAATGGTATTCCATTCCAGTAAAAACTTGTCAGGATTTGGTCAATTCGCTGCCAAGAAGAGTGCATAAAGTGCTCCAAAACAACGGTGGATATACGGGGTACTGACTAATTTTGAAATAAAATATTGATTTTTGACAATAGAAAAAGAGTAAACCGTGTAAGTTCATTAAAATTTGACATACACGCAGAATTACCTATTTTATTGACCAGGTACTTTTAACTGCTTCCTATTGTAATAAGCAAATTCCTAGAATTTTTCATTTATTTTAGACTATCTTTATCTTATTTTTAGTACTTCGATCTTATGCTATCATTGTAATACCTGTGAATTCAATAGGTTTTGAAAAATGATCAAATAACGCAGCTTAAATACAGTTACCTATTTCATTGACCAGCAGTGTATATAGCGAATGTTGATAAAAGGTTTCTCCCTAAAGTTATTGCGATACAGTGCGTTATTTTTTTTTTAATCTGCCTATCGTGAACCACATTACACTTGAATTTTTCAGGCAGCACACGAACTTTTCGCTTCACTTCGTTACTCTCGTTCCAAACAACAATCAACTTTTAGACGTTTTCAGTTTTAATAAAATTGCTTGCCTGATTTGACAAGATGCTGAAGAGAGTCAAGTGTGCAGAATGGCGAGGAAGGAACAAAATTTCATTACTGCACTACCAAGACGATCTACTGACGACATTAGCAAACATGACCGAGCGCGGTTATAGGAGAAGACCCCTGCCGTTCGGCATATTCATGACGCTTTGGCTCTCATAGTCGACTGAATTGAATTGTGTGTTGTTGCTAACGGTTTTTCGCAGTAATGCTTGATTTGAGAACCGCGATTTGAATCTTATCACGATTGAACGCCAAAAAATCAGTAAGGTCATTTTATTGGTGGCATCCTTTGGCGGACGCTCTCGGTAAAACGCAGTTTTTTTGGCCTCAAAGTTGTCCAAAGTTGACATCGTCAATGGAAAAAAAGAATCTTATTTACACTTCAGCGACTCGATGATTACACGCGATGATTAGATACCGAGCCAAAAGCGCCATATGGTCGAAAAAATCTGAACACTAATATACACACCAGATAGTACCAGTTTTCGTTCCCTTTTTTACAACACTAACACAATTGTTACGCAAAACATGATAAATGAATTTGCGGTTTTTCTTTTGTATTAATTCAACCCTAAGGCTGATGATAAATTACAATTGTGCCCAGCCAACCTGGTGATCTTTATCCACGTAAATATTTAATTTTCACACCCCACAGTGCACGGCGGGCACCCTGAATACGCAGCAAGGGCCTGCAGCCGTACATGTCCGGGTCGTACCTTGACAACAGCAGGAGGGCCGTGTAATTAGAACCCAAAACAAGCCGGAAAGTTTTTTTCTTATTTTACCCTTATTTTGTGTTTTGAATGGTAATGAGATTTTAGTGCTTCCAAAGAACATGTTTGGCGGATGAAAAGAATTTCCGGCAACGTCAACTTTCGTCTAATAAGAGAAACCTTTTTAAAGAAGCAATCAGATTTGTGACCTGAGATCCTATCTCGAAAATCTACCCTTCTACTCTATCGGTCCTTCTTCTGTCGATTTTGTTGTTGTTGTTAAGAATTGTAAATGAGTACGCCCGTAGCTATTTTTTGTCGTACCAAGGATAAATTCAACAAAAAAACAAAACTCAAATGGCCACAACGGTGACAGTTGTTCACTTGTTTCTTCACGCAAGTAAGAACAACACGAAATTCGCACCCAAAGACAGCAACATTTTCTCACAGAATATCGCACACTTGCTGTGCGATGAAACAATTCCATGGTGAGGCTTTCAACGTGCGATCCTTGATGTTTATCATGGTCTGTAACCGAATGAGCTCATAGGTACTAAGCTGAAGAAAAAAGTTGCACCAAGCAAACAGAAACCAGAAAGGCGCCCTTTCTCGATCAATCCGTATGAAACGACGTTTGATTGATGTTTTTTTTATGTTTAGTGTTGGAACAATAAAGCAGATGCGCAGGAATAGTCATACTGATCGTAGTGTTAATTTTAGCTTTTAAGAGTGGTGCTTTTTAAATACTTCGTTTCCGTTAAGTGCGTTATAAACATTCCATCATATTCTTATTGCTCGGTTCTTTTCCACTTTATGCTCCTTTCCTTATTCTACTGACGTAGATTAGCGTACATAAACTTTATTTTACAAAACGATCTTTGTTCATCATTTGTAACACTATTTCGTCATATTTCATATACAACGAAAAGAAACAATATAAATAGAGAAATTTGAACCTAGCATGAGTTTCGTTTAGCGTTTCACAATATTTTGTGGGAAAGCGAAAATGGTTAAGCTTGCGTCAGATTATACGAAGGAATTAAATCAGACAGTATTTTTATCTACATCCTAATCTAATCATTTTGTGAGTCAACAGTAAAAATAAATGTTTATATGTTTTGTGTATACCGAACGACTAAAACGATTATACCGAACCGAACGACTAAACGAACTCTGCTACCAGTCACGGTTTCCTCTATGATATTAAATTAACGAAATTATTGGAGCTTTTAATGAGGTCTTTTGTGCGCAAATGTAACACACGGGTTTCTACATCGGCTTACGAAAGGCTTCGAGCTAGAAGGTTTCACATTTCCATATTTATCTTTTCCGTCGTCCGCCAAAGTTATTCAGCTATAGCCGCGCAGAGATAGAGACAAGCGTAAATGAGCAGCGTCTCTTAACCAAATATTTTTACAAAACTTCATAAAATACTCTTTCAAACGGGTGGTGAAAACGGCATCCCGGCCCAAGCGGTCGGCACCACGGCACGTACCATAACTTGCCAAGTTTTCGCGCACAAAATGGACGAAACGGGCCTTCTCATTCGGCCTCCATTAGCTTCCGGTAACTAATCCAGCACGCCCACGGTTTGCTGCGAAACAAAATACACGATGCGCCGGCTTTAACCATTCACCCATGCCATCGGGGGCCTTCCATTGTACAGTGCAGTGCCGGAAAACCCCGAAAGGAGCTGCTGAAAATGGTCAATTCAAAACATGTGCCGCATACGCTGCCATATGAGTCTGAGTTTTATATGGTCACTTACATCACAGGTGTTTTTTTGGCCACCGATACCAGCGTGGATTATACGCTGCAAACGAGTAGTTATCAGTGCAGCGGCGGCGGCGTCAGAAGAATTTAAGAAGCATTATCCACGTTTCGGGCAGATCTGCCACTTTGTCAGTGCTTTTCCACACAATTGAAGCCTAATGGCACTCGTAAGCGTTCGGAACGGAGAGGAAATTTCGTCTCGGCAGTGCCAAACTATCCCTCTGAAGTGTACGCTATTTTCGCTTATCGCCCTGAATTCCTTTCCCGATGCAAGGGCAAAGTCGTGGCGCGCTCGAGTCACTCACGGAGGCATTATCCTTCGTTAGGCTGGCAGTTGTCGACTGTATGAACGGTGCCGTTAAGCCCGATGAGCTTCACAATCGCAACCGTTATCGCAAAAATGATCCGAGCTGTGAAATGTAGCTACAAGGATGGTTCTCTTTTAGATGGTGCTGGTGTCTTGCTTTTGCATAATGCCTTTCTTTTCGACTTAGCGCCTTCAGTGGTTCCGACCGGCTTTCTTGTCGCGCTCGGTGCAAGCAAAATAATTTGATTAGAAGTCTGATGCCCCGAGAGCAGACGATTCTATCAGATGAAATATTACCCGCATCGGGTCCGTGCTCTGTTGAGAAAATGGATTTGAAGATAAAACGAAATGCAAAAGACACAAGAAAAACGAAAAAAATCTAAAAATGTGCTAAGGGTCTTTCGAGAAAGTTTATGAAATTTTTTTCTTCAACTTTTCAACACCAGCCAATCAATCGATTCGACGAAAGGTTCGATGGGCTCCAGGTGCTTTGAATTGTTAAACTTGGAACTGCGAATTTCAAATACTTATTTGCTTTCTGGTTGAAGCACCGGCTAGGGTGGGTGCGAAATCTTCAAGAAATCATGGCTCTTTGCGAATCAATGATCTTTGCGACAGCTAATCCAATCATCGGTTGGCCCGCCTGCGTCAACGTAATGCCTTACTGATTTATTTTTGCCTCCAGGTACCGTTTGGATGAGCCAAAGGAGTTCAGCAGAACATGTCTAACGAACTTCTGTGCCGACCGGGGGGACATTATTTTCCACGGATTATTTACCCATCGCACCGAAAAGTTATCATTTCCCTTCTGGCTATTGCAGCTGACAAGCAGGATAGATGCCACACAATTACATCTAATTTCCGCTTTCGTTACTCACCATTAGCGACCAGCAAAGCATGTCCAGCTGGTCTTCTAACCCGCGACAACAGCGCACCGTCCGGTGTTTTTGTTCGACCAGTGTTCTTTAACAAGGACCTGAGCCGTCCGTCACGAGAAGTAGTCTCGCCTGAAAACATCAAAACTGGGAGACGGGTATATATCTAAAGCTAATTACAGCAAAAAACACAAGTGTCTAATCACACCGACTACTGCGGGCAATGATTGGAGTTGGTGAATTTTTGCGGAGAAAGTTATAATTGAATTCCCTTCTTCCCTTACGGGCGGAACGGCGCCAGACGCAGCGGCTGACGGACATGCAACGGTGCCTCGCGTGTATCGTATCGGAGTGGAAAATAAGGACCACAGGACGGACTAGTTAGCGGTGTCAATTGTTGCCTTGAGGGCCACTTCACTCTCTGGCTTCGGAGCGCCGAGTCACTTTATGCTCCAACACTCTCGCGCAGTGGGTTGTGGGTTGTGGGGTAAACACATGCATGCATACGTTAGAGATCAACTCTGCATGTCATAACCTTCTGCGGTGTTCCACGGACGTCCAATACGTTGACGTTGAAGTATCCGAAGGATCCGGAGCATAGTGGAGAAGAAGGGTAACTTCGAAAGTGATTTCAAACGTAAAATTTTATCTCAAGATCTGAGATGTACACGACTTATTTTTTCCTGTATTACAGGAATTCAACCTTAACCTTTGACGCTGATGTTGTGACAACATTAACACGTTTTTCCTAGAAAGGTCGTCTCGCTGCCAAATATTCCATTATTAAATAACTGAGGATAATACCGCACTTTGATCAGTTTATCTTTCCACTCGTTTGCTGCAGTCGTCCGAGCATCCGAACTCTCCAAAAAACGAACCCTCAAAAAAGTAATGATAAGTAAGATGAAATTTTCACGCTTCTCGTTAAAATGATTGGCTCGGCTGCAAAACCATGATTTTTCACATTGTTGCCTATTGTCAATGCCAATCAGTTTCACGAACGACCGAGTTTTGGTCCTTTGGACTATCTGGCCGGCACGTGCTTAACCCGTGTGTACCGAGAACCTGATTTCGGCATCGGCGCGGCATCCTTCGTTTGCCACGCACGACCCGGGGCCGGTATAATCCTTTCAAATGTAACGCACTAAACCATACCTTCGGCACCATGCCTTGCAAGGAATGCGAAGATTTGACATTTTCGTAACGAACAAACGTGTTTTTTAATCAACGCCTTTCTAGGAAATGAAGTCATTCACCGCAATCCGCTAGGCGCATGCTGCGGTATCTCGTGTGGGGACTTTCGTTTTGGCAACCAAATGGTCACGTTCGATGTACCATCTTCGACACGTTGTGTGCTAGCCGACGGTAGTTGTGCTCTAGTGCAGGTGCCTTGTACACGGGAGGACGCGTATCTACAACACGGTGACGAACAGAATCTTCATTGTCAGCAGTGCCGGTGGGCGTGCTTCCAACCACAGCAATTCCTTGAATCGATTACAAAAAGTGAAACTTCGATGTTCCATGCCATTATGTACTCAACGGTATAATCGTATTTTGATTGGCATATGCAGGTCTAACGATCGAATGATTGTTAACAAATGACGACTTAACGAAATAAATGTCGCGTAACGAGAGTTGAATTTTTGCGTAACGGAAACGCACTGTAACGCTTTTACGAATGTGCATTTTTCATGTCACAAACTTTACTTTTCAATCCATAACACGCCAGCAGAAACTACTGAATATCGACAACGATATCGTTCCATTCAAAACGTAGTTTCTCCGCAAATATATTAGATTTTATTGATCATCCAAGCACAAAGCATCAGGGATCACAAGTCTTTTTCTTAATTGTATTACAAAATCAGTCTTTTTATGCTTCCAACATATCTACAATTCATACGGAACTATTCACTACTCAAATGCGCTAATCAAATAGACAGCAAAAATATCGTAATCCTCCAAAGCATTCGTTCTCTGTTACCATTTGTTCGCCTTGCTTGTCGATTGTGAGACATCGCCTTATGAAAACGTAAGAGCACTGGAAGGCATAACAACCTTCTTGACGTTCTTCATATGTAGTGGCTAACCGATAACTCCTCTACTGTAATCCGTTTCGGTTACCCCGCTTCCCACGATGTTCGCTGACCAATCTGCCGATAGCTCTATGTTTTGTATTCTACGATGACAGGCCCATCTTGTCCACAGTATTGCCAACGGCAAGAAAAGCGAGGTCCATTCCATAGGACATGTTCCGGCGTTTCTCTAAATGTGCCCAACATGGACATTGGGATGACAATGTACAACCCACATTTATGCAAATAGTGGCGAGGAAACCCATGGTGGCTGGATTAAATGGAAATTTGGCGTATAAACTACTGTTTCGAACTATAATGTTCAGGACTAATGTCCTGACAGAAAAAGCGGAATATTTCAAATATTATTTACTTCTTTCAGAGGGTAAAGAATACGCTACAACGCGACACTACCGATGCCTAGAATCGGTAATCAGAAATTGAAGATTTCTAGAAAAAAGAGTTCAAACATATTTTGTTTTCACATATCATCGTATTATATTATTCTATTATCGTATCGTTTCATAAGTTTTTCTTGTGCCAGCCACATATTACCTACTCGAGATAATTGAAAACACCGCCTCATCCACAAAAAATGATAATCATCGAGCAATTAAAAGTCCGAAATTGCGCTACAGGCCATAAATTATACGAACTTCCGGTGGGAATTATGCAAAAAAACGGTTTGTAAATGGCTTAACCTTCGATGAAAAAAAGTCCTCTCGCTTCCGAAAGCAATCGAAAGTACGCTGCCAATTGCAAAGGAAGCTAATTGCGGCTGCAATTTATGGTTATTTCGCTATGATAGCGTGCCAATATGATGAGTAATGAAGCCGGAATTGTGGTAAAGTATCGGCCCGGCGTCAGCATAATCGGATGAAGCTGAAAATGTGAAACGATCTGTGGCAAATGAATGGGATTATTAAAACGCCGTTCATTTGACTATGTGTTTAAACCACAGCTCGAACTCGAAACGTTGAAGTTTCTTAATGTTGATAATGCTCATTCCGTTCCGAGCCGAAAGGCTCCTTGTTAATGTGAAGATTTGGATGCGTTAGTCATAAAAGCTTGGAATACTAATGTTTAGGCGTACGATAAATTCCTATAGCGTGAGATCTAGCGATTACTTTCCACTTTCCAAGTTTGGTCCGTAATGGTTAACTGTAAATGCACAACGATGCGATCAAAGTTCAAGGAGTTGTTCAACCTTTTATGTGCAGTGCCTGGCAAGTGGAGACAAGTTAAAGTGGATTATTTGCCAAACACCGAAAAACTTACCAACCCCGTTGGAGATGTTTGAAAAAGTTTTCCAAACCAGACACCGTAGCACGCTACAGTTACAATCGAATAACGTGAACCACCAAATCAAACCACTCTTATCGCAACGAACCTGAAACACTCGGGCCAATCGAGAGCGGTCGCAATGGTCAAACAGCAGCACCCTGTCCGTAGGTCATCTTGTTTAACTGCAAATAATCGGATCTTGATAGAAAACTTTTCCTTCTAACTCGCTGTCGGCAGCCAAAGAGATGTCAGCAGTCCCCAAATGTTTCCCTTTTTTACCGATTGCTGTTTGATCGAAATGTAATTATGCTCGGCTCTCCTGTGCACATCCCAGTTCGTCGCGGCCGGGAGTTGTGGCATGTTCAACGGGGTTCGCAAAAAAGCAAACAACAAAAATGATGGAATCTTCTTGGTGGACAGTTTGCTGCCACTCACCTACGTTCGACCGCTAACCAAGCTCAGCGAACCGAGCAAAACCATAACTAAAACGCGTTTGTTACGCCAAGCGTGTCACCCGTGTTTTCGTGGCGGGTCGTGGTCACCCAAAGCCGGTTCCCTGCCTTTCGGCCAAGTACACCTGCTGCGAATGGACAGCGGGAAAGTTCGTCGTGATCATGGCCTACGCCCCCTGAAATGGGACCGCAACGGAACACCGACGCGAACCGTCACTAAACAGCTCCCTTCGACAACGGGCGGACAGACGGGTTCACATGTCATTCGGTCACGGTATATTTGGGCGCTTTCTGGAGTCTTTCAATCATCTTCTATTTATAACGCAACGCAACCCAACACGCTGATGAGAGTGGGAAGTAGCTGGGTGTTCCCGGCGATGTCAACAAAACTATTCTTTCACAGCGGAAGCATAATTTAGTTGTGGTGTAGCCGTCTCCCAACACCGGACCGGAATTGCGTCGGTGGAAGTGGCCCACGAAAACGAGCCCTCGGTTGGTTGAAGTGACAACTACTATCATGAAGTGTTATTTTGCCGGGACATTACTAGTAATCGAAAGACCCTCCCAGATGATCAACAAACACTATCATTATGAGTCACTGTGTGATTTTGGTTCAGTAACACCGTCTTCCATTACACTGTGCCACCACTTTCCTAACGCCCAGAGATGGTCGAGATAATTTTCAAACCTTTCTCAGGTTATTCGGGTAGGCGTTTCAAGAAATTTATAGGCAATTTCGCTTCTCAGTTTCTTAGGGTGGTGATGGCGAAAATAGTCCGCATTGCTACAGACGGTTGAATTGCCTATCAGCCTAGGTGGTGTGTAGAATCCGATGTCAAATTGGTTGTAAAATGGCCCCAAACGAACATTAAATAAAATATTTACCACAAACGGTCGTAACATAAGGTATGCGGTATAAGAAGTGCGAAAATCACGGATGGAATGGAACACTGTCTACGATTGATGTTTATACTATTTTCTATTATCGAACGATACGAAGTATAGTTTCCGATAACTCTCACGTCTATTTCATCCATGTTAGACGCCCATTGACGCTATACTTAAATTTCACTATCTACTCACCTGATGTTCGGCTTCGCGTGACGTGCGACAACTTCGAACCCAAAATTCGTCATTTCCGTGACCGCTTTGAATTTGGCATTTCTAAACGGATGGTACGAAAGTGCGGGCCCCAAATGTGTCTCACGCTATTTGCATTTTTCCTATCCTATGTCAACTTACGCTCCACCCGGGTGGCTCTGGGCGCTCCGACGATAATTTTGAATCCAATTTATGGTCCACACCGGATGATAGTAACCGGTACCGGGTTGCGCTGTGGCGGTATGCTGATTCGGAAACCAGTGTCACTTCTAGCGCTATCATTCGATCGCCGGAAAACCCACACTCATCCGCATACCTTTGGCCACAGCTGTTTTTCAAGCATGTTCTATAAATAATATCCACCTTTTACGCCAGGTCAGCGAGCGAGCTGGTGTGAGGCTGGAATGGAACACGGAACGGAACAATCCTCTTATGGTTTTTCGGCAGCCGCTACTTGAACATTTTCCGATCGTTTTCGTTCTCCTACTCTTCAATCATTCTGCTGTGGGTGAATGAAAGCTTCCAACGCCAACCGCTCAGGTTGATCTGTTTATCTGTGCTGGGGCAGAATTACACGGCATCCTGGTCAGTTATTTTTAGCTAAGCTTTGTATAGTCTCATCGACCGGTCCAAGTGAAAGGAAGTAATAGAAATCGTTCGTAGCATTTCAGCCCCAGCTTAATAGACTTGCGACAAGACTAAATGTCTATTCTAGCGACCGTTTTTTTACGACAACGAAGAATTTGTCCCACTTCAAATTCTTGTGGAAGTAATGAGATACGATTGACAGTTGCTTCGGAGAATGATAGATCGTAACGAGAAAAATGGCCGAGCCCCCTTCGGTAACAGGTTTCCGACACCAACAGTGAAGCTGACAAATTTACGGCAATCTGGCCAACACTCATCAATATAATCTTTTGGGCTTTTCAAACCAAATTAAAGCTAGTAGCAAATGGCGCTCGGCAGTGACAAAGCGTGTCGGACTAATGAAAGTGGGCTTCCGCTTCCGGACCGATCTGCTTCCGATTATGTCTCGACAATCTGCGCCTAGTGGATAGTAAATTCTCATTTCATCGGTCGAAATGGCATGACGTTTTTCTAATGGCCAGTTGAATGTTTTACGCTGAGTTATTACTTTTTCTTTAGGACCATTAGTTTGATCCTTCGAAATCGTGTCAGGTTGAGGATTCAGTTCGATCACAGACGACAGTATGGTTTACGAAGGCTTATGGTTAAGCTCCGTACAGCTGTGTCAATGTCTCACGTTCCATGGGTTCAACGACTATACGAACATTGCGTTGTCCTTAGGGAAGTGATGCAATAAACTAAAATTGATACCACTTTCATAGGTATTCAACACAATCTAACAATGTACGGTTTTAACCTACTTTTCATTGTGAATTAAATTGTTCAATGCACTCAACTATTTAAGTAAAGCTGTGCTGGTATACTTTAAGCAATTATTTCATACAATAAAAACACGTATGAATTGTTACACTTTAAAGTTACACATTTGAGCTTTTGAAAATTATGTGCGGCTAAGTTTTTGTATTCGTTGAGGCTTATCAAATCGTCATGAACACATTTGTCACAAGATCAAAAGAAAATCTATATATATAAAAGAGTACCGCGCTATTTTCTGTTTACTTATAACTCAAGAACGGCTGAACCGATTTGGCTGAAAATTGGTGTGGAGGTAGCTTAGATCCAAGGGCCCCAGATAGGATACTTTTTATAATCCGATCGCGTCACAATGAAGCCACAATACGCACAATGTGTTTTTCTTCATTGGCTCTCTCAAATTGGCCAAGCCCAAGCAAATTGGCTCTCTTTTCTGAGAGACGGAATCGGTAACTTATCGAGAGAGACGGTAACTTATCGACAAACGCCAGACAGAGAGCGAATCAGCGAGCAATTTTTGGCTTCTCTTTCAAGCTTCCACCCACACTCTTGCGAGCAGTTCGACCGACAAAAAAGGCACTCTCGACAAAGGCCGCACAGACAGCGCAGTGTAAGCAAAGGTTGAGCGAGTTTCACCAAGTCTCTCTCTTGCTAATAGTTTGACGAATTGTCAGTCTCTCTCGCGTATATAGCCTACACTCATGCTCGATCCTTTGGAGCTTTTGATTGATACTTAGCTGTCATTTTATAACTTTCAAAACCTATTGAAACAATCCGCGTACACAGCGTAACGTCGTAATAACGGACAGTGAATAAAAACGCATCTTGCACCCCTTTAAGAATGCCGCGACCAAGACGATCGAATCTTTCCGAACAAAGCCGTGCTTCACGAAGGCAACGAAACATTGTGAATACAATGACTGAAGCAGAAAAAGAAATTGCCCGTGAAAGAGATCGGTTGGCAAAGCGAAATCGGCAAGCGCAAAATAGAAATCAACAAGTAGATAATTTGCGACAAGATGCTGATGATAATGCTGAAGATGTTGATTTGAATGTCCACTCAGCGGTTGTTCCCGAAAAAGAAGTTAATTTGTATCGAGCAGCGTTTCAATACGATTGCAGAGCTAAGTACGGCAAGCATAACAGCGTTTACATTGGACCAATGAACGTTCGATGCGAGAAATGCGACGCATTGAAATTTTCCGAAGAAACGGTCGGATTGTGCTGCCTTAGTGGACAAGTGAAATTGCCTTTACTGACACCACCACCAGAACCTTTGCATTCATTGCTTTGTGGCGAAACACCCGAATCACGTCATTTTCTTGAAAAAGTTCGACATTACAATGGCTGTTTCCAAATGACGTCATTTGGGGCAAAGATTATCAATGAACGAGGATTTAATCCGACATTCAAGGTATTTATTTATTTTTAAACTAACACCCAGTATAGTGGAAGAATAACTTATTATAGTTATTCTTACATATTATGTTTCTTCCTCTTCTTATTGGGCAACAACCGCTGCGCGGTTTTGGCCTGCACCAGAGACAATGTTTATCTCTGATGCTCTTTCTAAACGTTCGTTTTTACGGGCCGGGTTGTTAGTCCCGCGCCAACCCCCCTGGAACGCCGGAATCGGGAATCGAACCCATGGCCAGCTGCGATACAGGGACGAGCGTTACCGACTGCTCCTATCACCGGGGGCCCATTGCCTCTGGGGCGAAACAGAGTTCGCCGGGCCTGCTAGTCTCTTCTAAAAATTCAATTCAAACAATGCGGCGATAAGACGGAAGCAAAAATTCCGGCCACAAAAACTTTCCATTTGCTAAACTAAGGGTGAACTGTTAGAAATGTCGGACTAAGTTAACTTCATTTAAAAAGTGGTTGAAATGGTCGGAAGCGCACATGGCACTGTCCCTACAAATAAAAATAATCAAGTCTTTAAAATAAAGATTTTACTTTTTGCCGAAAGTTTCCGAAGGTTCAGGTTAAACATTTGTTTGCTTGTTTCTGCTCCTGACAACAAGAGCGGTTCACTAAAAGTTTTTCGTTTCGTTCCACAATCCGCGGTAAAGAAATGATAAAAAAGCTTGAATGAATTGAAATGCCGGCTATCTTCGCAAACGCTCCTTCGTTCGCTTTGGGTGGTAGTTTTTGAAGAAGTTCAACCAACCATGGGAGTTGTTTATCAACGCAAACCGCAAGCCGCATAAGAAAATATAACCGCTTTTCTTTTAAAAACAACCGGAGCCAAAATCAATCCCGACCGAAAGCAATCACGGGTATAAATGACAACAGACCGTCAACGGAAGTCCACCGTCGGAAGTCCACGTCCACGTTTGATTCGGATAGTCTTTGGGCTTAGATTCCTCTGTTCTAAAAACACAAAACAATTATTTTTCAACGCATTCTGATTACAAAAGGTTTTCCGAATTCGGCGCAATTATCCGGTGCCGTTGTCTTAAATAATTTTCGAACCAAAATTCAATCAAATTGATTGCAAAAAAAAAAGATTCTTACAACAGGGGACATATTTTTTATAACCTTCGTAACACAACCAACTAACGACGGACATGGTGTTCATTTTATAAACCTTCTGGCTTTATTGTAATGTACCAATCTGGCGAATCTGGCAATGTCAGCTACCCTGAGTCATCGCTGAAATCGGCTACTAATTCTAAAGAACTTTAATGACGGTGAACCTTCGAGAACCTTCGATGAACGGTGCGTGACAACTAAGTGACTAGTCGCTAGTTTTAAACCCACGTGGTAATGCCCAATCAACCAATGAATTCAAACGCGTCAGATGGTAGCAAGCGATACGGCATTTCTTTTAAATTGGCAACCGTTTCCATTGAACAGTCTTTTCTTTTTGCGTAGCTTCTCCACGCACGTTAACCATTCGGTGGGAACAAATGTTTATTTCCTGATTGTTCAACTCTCCCGATGGCCGTACGTGCAATTTCGTCAATTGTAGGCTGCGAGTGTGGTCAAAGCTTACCACGTGTCCATGACAACCTGTCCGAGACATTTTCTGTTGGTACGAATGTTGAAGCCGTTTTTACTACATTAGAACATTAGGAGTTAAGGAAGTTGGTGAAATAAAACGAACACTTTTTTCAAATTGCTGCCGGACACGGAGAAAAGTAAACGAATGACATTTTCTGCGGAGGGCTCGGTTGGCGGTTGACTGATCGCGGGGTTAATTTTTAAGATGAGCTTTCCAATATGCGTTGATTGACAGGCAATAGACACGCCGTGAGTTCCCCGTTACTTGTTTAGCACAGCAAAAAGCGATTTTACCCCACGCAGTTCTGTTTGGAGGGGGCCGAGCGAACGACTTCTTCATCACGTTTTGATAGCTCACCGCTTGAACCTGATTACCTGATTTCTTGTTTTTTCTGCTGATTCCGTTCCAGGCTCTAACCACCCGCGACCCGAAGGATCGCACGGCCGTTGCCAACCGTCCGGCCCTGACGACCGCATTCGACAGCAAGTGATGAAAACGTGAGCGTTGTACGGAATTTTGCCAGCAAATCGGCGACAGCGGCAGGAGCAGCAGTGTTAAGCCGAAGCAGCAATAGCAGCTCAAAAGGCTGCCTTCGCGCGACATGATGGATTTTCATCAACCATCACAGTTCCTCGCCGCCATGGCCACCAACGGAACGGGTAGCGCCGAGCTGCTCTACACGACCGTGGCGGCCAGTGTCGGGGCGCTGCACAACCGCACCGGTAACACCGGGTTAGTTCCGCCGGGCAGTGTCCTGGGCAACCAGGCCCAACAGCAGCAGCAGTATCTCTCGGCGAACGCATCGCTCGACGACCCTGGTACGGCGGCCGGGTACGATACGACACCAATCTGTATCATCCTGCCGATAACGATCTTCTATTGCTTTATCTTTGTGGCCGGGATCGTCGGTAATTTGTCGATTTGCATTGTTATTGCCAAGAACAAATCTATGCACACCGCCACCAACTACTATCTGTTCAATCTGGCCGTGTCGGACTTTCTGCTCCTGGTGTTCGGTGAGTGTCGCAGGTCGTTACATTACCATCCGAATCGTAACCCTCTATCTCGCTCTCCCGACGTCGGTCGACTCACCTTCTCTCCCTCCCTCTCTCCCTCTCTCTCCTCAATCCTATTTAATGCTCCACTTACTAATGCCTGTTTAAACGAATACGTACGACCCGGGGCGACCCTAAGCCTTCCGGCGGATGAGTCTCAGTAAATCTTATATCCGTTCTAAATATAGCAGGGTGAAGGCTTCTTGTGCTATCAGCATACCGGGCGAACATGTAGTACGGCTCCTGATTCATGCTTTGCGTGGTTGATCATCGCATTCGAGAGGCCGCTGACTAACAAATGGGGACACATCACAAGGGAAATGTAGTTTTGTTGTTCAACGCACCAATGCAGAAAATTAATTTTGAAAAGCATACGGATCGCCGGCTTTTAAATGGTTTATGAAATTTCACAACCCCATTGAGCACGCGTGTACGTGTGTGGGCATCGATACGGCAGGCTCGCGTGACTTTGGATATCCCCGAGGCTGCATCCGTGATGGGGAGCGCAAAAAAGGAGCCGTATTTTGGAATATTCATAACAAGCACGTTCAACACATACTAGATCCCGGGGCTCTGGGAGAAATTGGTCACGAAGCGAACCCGGAACCAGCCGGAACGAATCAGCAGAGCCGACGAACAGTGCCCCGGCTGCAGCTCGAGAGCAACCGCTTGGCTGTCTATTTGTTTGCCGATGCCCCAAATCGGAACACGAAGGCGGTGATAATTTTTTTCAAGAAAGCAAAATTCAATTTCGGCAACAGAAAGGCCTGGCGCATTCGTTCCCCGACCCCAGAAGAAGATCCCACACCGGAAGAGCATTGTATGCAAAAATATTACTGACACCGGGTGGGTTTCGGAACGTGCTGGATGTAAAGTATGGAATGCACTTCAACAATATACGGTTGCCAGGTGCAACTAAGTTTCTGGTGCTCTTTGGGCGTACGCGAAATTGGTTCCGTTTTGTGTGATCGAGTTTTACTCGAAAAAAAAACCGTAGGATCTTTGATCCTTTGACACCTTTTGGATTACAGTATTTTCAATGCTTTACTACGTTTGATAAACCCTGTGTGATTAATAATAAACCCTGGGCTATTAATAATTTTGCAAATTTACTGTCGCTTTTACAATACCATGAAACATCAAAGGCCTGCAAAAAGTGTTGCAAAAACTTAAATACGTACTGCACTCTGATATTTGGCTTTTCATTTGGAACCTGAAAATCAAAATCAACGTCTCATTGTTCGTTCTTAAGTTGACCGAAGTGTACGAAATACTTTTTAGAACAAATACAGTTCAAACTAACTTGAAATCAGCTGTAAACAACACATTATGAAAAACGGCAACACATTCAAATTTACCCAATTTTTCAACATTACAAGCTGCCGTAGAAATTCACTGACTAATGCATCAGTCGCCCGACCGCTCGACTTTGTTCATATTGAAGATTTGAAAATGTTCTGCCCTTGAATAACGTGAAAAGAAGTCTTTCTGCTCCAGTCGTTCGTTGGCTCAACATATGCACTAGGTCCGTATTCCCGTTCATGTCGATCGAAGGTTAACTTAGATTCCACAAACTGAAGGATTAGTACGCACTAGCTTCTATTTTTAGAAACTCCTCCGGTTTCGATGGCAACAATAGAAGTAAACCTGAATGATTCTCACACACTATAAACGGGGATCAAACCTTCTAGCGTGGGAGCTCGTCTCCTAGCAACTATATGATTGGCAGAAACAATGTTGCCGAATCAAGTCCCCCTATCGTAAACGCTTTCCCATTTAGTTCGAGGCATAAAAGTTCCATTACTTTACATATAAATTTCGAATACAAATAACTCCAAAAGGTCAGAAAGCCGTTCGTTCCATATCACGAAAAGGTCAGCTCAACAAATATTAGCGATAAATGGCTGCAATTAGCGAACGCGTTGGTCCAATGCTGACTGCGGGGCAGTTTATGAAGGCTAACGACTCGAAACGACTGGCTAACAAAGTGCGACAAAAAGTTCCCAAAATGATGGACATAAATCGGCATTTAGCCGGGCGGGTAATCTAGGGTGAGCATAAAAATAAACCATCGTGACTTTATCAACTACCTCGCAGATAGCTTCCGTGCTGTGTGTTTCGGAATCCGTTGTAAACCCGTGGATGGGATCGCGCATGGATACCCCAAGTCACTCTGGGCGGAAATGGTCAAAGAAATCACCCAACCGACGTATGCATGCTACCAGCCATTCCAGTAACTTTGCACACTACTTTTTAAGTGAACCTGCCGACCCTTTCATGATGTCTCGCCAAACATTTGCAGCACCGCGAAGCACACAGTTGGTCGTAATCCGTGCCGTCGGTGTCGTACAAGTAGAAACTAGCTTGTACTTCCCCGGTCGTTGATATACTGAATGAATGCCACAATTTAGTGGACCACTGGTACCTCGGATGCAACATACTGTCCAAAGGACATACCACAAATGTTTCACCAAACAACTACATCCATTGACATCGGCAAGTCAATTTATGAATATTTCCTTCCCATTGAATGCCACCAGCTAGGGCAGCTAGGGCGATCGTCCGTATGTAGTGACCATCATTGTACCACATAGGGCGACTCTAGGGGCCCGGCATTCGGGAAACTATTCCGATCCGGACGGATCTGCCTGCCCTGCCCGGGATGCTGTACTACAATAACAGTTTTCCCATTTTTCCCAGGAATGCCACAGGAGCTGTATGCAACTTGGAATCCCCTGTCGTACCCGTTCAACCAGATTGCCTGCATCATAACGGGGCTGATGGCGGAAACGGCTGCCAATGCGACGGTCCTCACCATCACCACGTTCACCGTCGAGCGGTACATCGCAATCTGTCACCCGTTCCGGTAAGCTTGCCTACCGATGGCGCATTCTGGCGAAAATTTACGTCCGGTCAGCCAAGGCCACCCACTTATATTCCCTTCCCGCACGCAGCTCACACACCATGTCGAAGCTATCGAGAGCGGTTCGATTCGTCATCGTCATCTGGCTGGTGGCGTTCGGGTTGGCCACCCCGCAAGCGCTACAGTTTGGCATCGTGGAAACACCCAACAGCCGCCTCTGTACGGTAAGTGCAGTGCAATAAGAAAATTGCTTTTCCACTTTCCAGAAAGCATCCCGTCTGCCGTTTCCATGGCCACCGGATTCACCAGCGCGATATGATATCTGCTGCCCATCATGGGTAACGGATTGAGTAAAAAGGGAACATAAAAGCTACTCTTATATAGCTTTCAATCAATCGAACCCCGTTATCGTAAATTGCACACCAATCCTTCCGTCCTGGCGTATTGGCGTATTAAAAGTGGCCGCAGCTGCGATGAATGGCCGCGATAAATAATGAGATGGGGCGGGTGGGAAGTCTCCCATTTATGAATTTGTCTTCGTCGGCAGTGAGTTCCACCAAGTTTTTGGCAAATTTCCATCAAACATCCGGATCCACTTGGCGCTCCCGCGGGGGTTCAATTTCAAACTGGATAGAGATACTACGAGTGCATTCCGCTGTACAATTACACCACCCCACTGTATTTGTTTGTGTAGCGTCGCAAAGATAAAGGAATCTGAAAAGGGGGGGCACCAAAACAGAACCACTTGAAGTATTCGTAATTCGCTTAGGGCACGTCTTGCTTGAAAACAATCAACGATCCGAGGGTGGCCACCTGTTTTTGCCCTGAACCCAACAATATTACACAGAATGTTGTCTGACACTAAGTGCCCAAATCATGTTTCATCTTCATTGCCTTACGACTTGTTTTGGTACTTAAGTTTTCGTATTACAAAAACATTGACCCATTTTTCTGCGCCCAATTCCGGGTTTCGATTTGTTTTCGATAGGTTTTTTCGGTGGCACTGAAAACCATAACCACTCTCCCGTACGCTACGTGAACCAGATTTCCCGGCACATCGCAAATATTTACTCGTTTATCTGCATCAACGAAATCGATTCTCGGTCCAGTTCCGGGTCAGTTCCTATCGACCACGGCACGCGCATATCCATCGTAATCTTAACATCAACTTCGGCCAGCCCAAGCGTATCGGTATGCATATCTGATCAATTTCTTTTCCCTCGTTTCCCGGTTCCCGGACCGAAACTAGATCAAAAATCGGCACTTTGTGCACGCGTTCGAGGTTTCCAGCTTCCTGTTCTTCGTGGGCCCGATGACGTTGATAGCGGTCCTGTACGTGCTGATTGGAATTAAACTACGGAAAAGCAAATTACTGCAGGGTGTTAAACGTGCATCCACCGACTATACTGCCCGGTCCCGGGGCGTGAGTGCCCAAACTCGGGTCATTCGCATGCTGGGTAAGCTATCCAGCGCTAGTCGTGTCCAGAGAGCCTGAACCGCAATGGCAGCGAGTGCAATCGTTCGAACCGAGCGGTCCGAATGGTGTTCCTGCCAGCTCCTGATTCGCTTAATTCAACCATTCTTTTTTCCCGCCACTCGTTTCTGTTTTGTTTCACTGCGTGCATTGCCGTGGCCAGTGGCCGTCGTGGCAATGTTCTTCATCTGCTGGGCTCCGTTTCACGCCCAGCGCCTAATGGCCGTCTACGGTGCGTTTACCAACACGGACAGCATTTTCTTCTACGACGTCTACACGGCGCTGAACTTCATCTCCGGCATACTGTACTTCCTGTCAACCTGCATCAATCCGCTGCTGTACAACATTATGAGCCACAAGTTTCGGGACGCGTCGAGAGTAAGTGAACACTGCCGTTCGGCAAATGGATTTCGGGAGCGCAGTAGCCGGTCAGAGCGCCGGTATATTGTGACCGTTTCGACGATTTGGATACGGACCCCCGTGCGACAACACGAAGTGCGTCGGGATCACGAGTGCGAGTTGAGTTTCCCCAAAAAAGGAACGTTTTATTCCACCAAAGTTTGTCTGTCCAGGTATTGCGGTCAACCAACAGGGTCAACCGCCATGTGCACATGGTGTTTGATTTCTGTAGTTCTTTTCAATCTTTTCTCGGCCAGATATAGACTCAAGTAAAGTTTTCGAGTGCGTACAGTGTACTTTTGCCGCAAGCCGGTTGGGCTTTGGGAAGCAAAAACTTTGTCCATTTCTGTAACAACAGCCGACCCGTAAACTTTCTGCTTCTTGCATACTCCTTTCGAGCGTGGCATGTTTACTGGTTGTGGAAAGTTGGAACCAATATCTAGATAAGTGTGGTTCAACTTTTTCCAAAATGGACCGTGCGAAGACAGGAAACTGTAAAATATAAAGTCACTTTTCCGTTCTCTTCGTGTTGCCAACTAACAATAAATGGTTGACCTCAACAATGGTCTATTGATGACCTCAACACATTGAGAAAGGGCAAGAAAGTTTCAACCGCCATATTCAAACCAATGCCACGGCCACTTGCTTTTCTAACGCTTTTCTTCGCCCGATTTTTTTCGATCGATAGTTTCATCTACTTTTGCCGGTGCCATTCACACATGCTACCGACACTTTGAGCATATTCCAACAAAAACCACTGCCACGTGTGGACATTTGGTGAGCTGTCGAAGTGGTCGAAGACTGCCACAGGGGTATTGCTTTGATAAATACCTTTTTCGACTCTAACCGCTCTATTGACTAGCGGGAATAGCGCTTGTGGGGAAAAAGTTTGAGACAAACAACTAGCGACCATCTAGCGGCATCGCGCAATACGGTACCCAACGGGGCCACATATTGCTTCGACATCTATGTACTTGTTGGTGAGACTGATAGCGTGTTTATGCTGCGTAAACAACGCAATACGCGGTATGTTACAGGATTGGTGAACCACACAGGGTTATTGAATATCTAAAGCTTATCGTATATTAAATCAAGCCCCAGCACTGGCGGCGTGATTGAATCAATGACACCGAACCGAAATCAAATCACTCGTTGTCGAACGAAAAATCTGCTGGAGGGATATTCATAATTTGGTACAGTTACAACAATGTTTTAAACGAAATTCGTCTAATCGCTAGCTCCAACTCCTAAAAGGACAATTCTCATTTACTAACTACGAAACTATCTTCCTACTTCTAGCACACGCTGAAAGTCAATTGTTGTGGCGATAGTCGCGCGAAGCTGGATGGACATCAGCACACATACAGTGCCGTTTCACGATACGGAGTGACTGGTGTCGGTTCGTTCAAGCATAACGCGAATAATATGACCTGCGTCGGTGCTGGCATCAATCTGGGCCCGACGGGCCACAGTGTTCCTGGAAATCTACTGGGAGTAGCCCCGTTGACGACCTCCGGTACCGATAATCCCGCCAAGCGACACACCGAACTCCGTCACCAAGAGTCGGACATGTCGCTACTGACAAACGATCGCATTAGTACACCGCCGGGTCGATTTACGCGCGCCGAGTTTCATTGCGTCTCGATCAGTAGCAGCCAGTCGACCACAGGGACGACCAACTTCAGCAGCAACGGTCGACTGAATCGCTCAAATGGTTCCATTCGGCCGGATGGTGCACCCCCCGATAGTGAAACATCGGGGCGTCTGTCAACGATCGCAGAGAAGCTGCGCCGTGGTACAAAAAAGGTTTTGGCATTTAGTAAATCGCCCGTCAACACACCGTGCCAGACGGGAACCGGGCAGGGAAGCGAGCGACGGAAGGCGCACCGCAAACGGAACAGTTGCGACAGTGTCGACACGAATACCATTAGCAACTCGAGCTTGAAAGAGTTCGACGAGGAGGAGTTTTCCAGTGCGGAACTGGCCCGCTTCATGGCCGAGGTGAACAGTGAGATTCGCTAAGGCGCTGCGATAGCCGATTGAAATCGAAATGAACCATAAACAATATAGGGCAAACACCACACACACAGCGAGAGAGAGAAGAAAGTACAAATCATGCAGCTCAGCTAACGATGTGATCGATCTGTTAACCTCACGACGGACCGCCGCGTGAGGAATGAAGAAAAGCACGAATGGGAAAATTCTTTCCGAATGCGTACCTGCAATTTTATCTCTTAGTACACAAGGCTGAGTAAGGGAAAGGAAATAAAAACTATAAAAGCTCTCTGTTAAGCAAAGGCGCGGCTACGGATTAACGGCCGTTCGCTCGAGTTCGAGCACCTCCTTCAACCAGGTAGCCACATCCGCTTCGTTACGCTTCAGCCAGCTAATGTTGTTCTGTATGTTTTCCAGCGCCTGTCGGCGGGCCGATTCACCGGCGCCTGCTTCCGGGTAGCGAGCGAAAAAGTCCTGCAGCTCCATCAGCCGAGCCTGCGTTGTAAAGCGCCCCGTAATCGAGGGTATCATCCGACCGAGATTGCGTTCCCCGATGGTGAACCGGTCGACCAGCCGCTCCCAGTTTTCTCGCACATGCTCCCAAGCAGCCTGCTCGCCGTGCCGATTGGCGGCGATGCTCTGAATGCAGCTCAGCTGATCCTGCGTGCGCACGACCGTGGTGTCCCAAGACAGGTCCAGCAGCCGACGCATCACCCGCTGATCCGGGTACGATGCAAGTGCCGTCATCAGTTTCGTCTTTTCGTTCGCATCATTTTCCTGCTTGAAGCGTTCCAGCACCCGCTCCCAGTCGGCAACGCTCACACCGGACTGCATACCGTACGTATACACAACCGAGCGAATATCGGGGTGAATGGTATCCTCGTCCGTTAGCCACAGTTTGAACTGTTTACCAGCTTCTGCTAGACATTCCGAATGTTCGAACGAACAGGCCAGATCCAGAATGGTGGTTCGGAGAAGACTGAATGACAAAAGAGAATCAAAATCCGGATGAGTATCGAACGGCAGTGAACTGATGCAGGATGGAAAACCTTACTTTTGCATGTGTTCACTGTTCGGTGGAACCAGCCAACCGACGGACGTAATAGCACTGGAGACGAGTTGTTGTGTGTATTTCTGCAACATGAAGAAAACGAAAGAAGCGATGGAACATGATCAGTGATCTATCACTTGCCGCTACACCACCTAGGACCACCTACCGTAATATCATCGTACGCATTGCTGTTGTACACTAAATAACGAATCGTTTTCAGCTTGCTGGCAATGGCTGACCAAGGCACGTACTCTGATTCGGCTTGCAAATAGCGCGTCATATCTAGGGCGTAGTTATACTTTAGCAACGATGCGTCGGCCAGGGCAAACGCATCATTTAACAATCCCGTACGATCGCCGATGGTGAACTTGTTCACATCTGCAATCAGCTCGTTGCTGAACTGTTGCCACATCTCTACCGGATAGTTCACGCGATAGTAGCCCGTCTGCTGGTAGTTTAGCTTAATCCAACCGGTCGATCCTCCGACGGCCGCAACATCGATACGCACAAGCTCATCAGTCGGTTTGAACCACAAGCGCTGCACGGCGGTGTCATCATTCGAACTGATGTACGTTAGCGGTATGTACCAGCGGTATCCGTACGGTGACTCCTCCGTTTCCTGGCTGGCCGCATCCTGATCTGCGAGGAATCTTTGCTGACGTAGAATGTACTGGAGAGCGTTACGCTCGACCGTCACCACCGGTAAACCTTTCTGCTTCGTGAACGTGTCCATCACTTCCGAGACGCTCACTTCCGTCACCAGGTCGTCCAGCTCGCGCATCAGATCCTCCGAGACGCCGCTACCGAACTTGTGATTGTTCAAGTAGTTCGTGACGCCCTGTTGGAATATGACAGGCGACACAAAATCCTCCAACATCCGTATAACCGAGGCCCCCTTCGAGTAGGTGATTGTGTCGAAAATTTCCGTTATCTGGTTCGGGGTCTCGACCGACACGACAATCGGGTGCGAGGCGAGCGTAGCATCCAACGTCATCACGGCATGCAGATCGTCGATGATAAACTGCTCCTTGATGCCCCACTCCGGGAACGCCTCATGCATTCCCTTGTACTCGATGTAGCTGGCGAATCCTTCGTTTAACCACAGCTCGTTCCACCACTTCATCGTGACCAGATTGCCGAACCACATGTGAGCCAGCTCGTGGGCGATCACACCCACGACGCGCTGCTTGTTTGCCGTACTACCCGTGGCCTCGTTGTACAGGATGGACGTTTCCCGGTATGTCACCAGGCCCCACGTTTCCATGGCACCCGAGACAAAGTCAGGAATCGCTGCCATGTCCAGCTTAGGTAGCGGATATTCAATGCCAAAGTATTCCACGTAATGCTCGATGATTTTGACGGCCGTGCTCAGCGCAAGCTGTACGTTATCCTGCTGATACCGAGTCGCGTATACACGCAACGGGAAGGACGTTCCGTGCTTAGGGACCACGGTGGCTTCTTTATGCAGGAAATCGCTCACGATAAACACCACCAGATACGTGCTCATACTGACGCTCCGTTCGAAGGTGGTCGTCGCCAGGCCGGCCGAAGGTGTCCCCGTTACCGTTTCCTTAACGTTCATATTCGAAAGTGCTTCATAACCGTCGCCGTCCGGATGCACGAGATGGATCGTATACTCCGCCTTCAGTTCGGGTTCGTCGAAACACGGGAATGCCTGGCGCGCAAAAGTTGGTTCAAACTTAGATGTTGCAATTTTTCTGCAACCGATCCGAAGTTACATGTAAAAAGGAAATATTTAAAAAGATGTTAAAACATGTTGAAATCCTCAATAAAAAGTATTATTTATTTGAAATCGTACGCATGACGCGATCAAAATTTAAAGAGTCACTTGATTGTCCGAAATCATCCTCGACATCGTAATCTTACAATCGCAGTCCCCACTGCGTTGCTTTGGGAGAACATTTGGGCAGATCTTGCAGCAAAACATCATTCAACTGTCTTCGCTTCTGGTGAGTGATTCTTCTTTGCTCGATAAGCGAAGCGCTGGTGTCTTGACCGGTGCATGATAACACTCCCACCGAGCGAACCCCAGACACTCGTCAATAAGTTGGGAACAAACAATAAGACCCCCGCACCCCCCCGGAATTACCTCGTGGTGTTCGTGGACTTATCGCGGTACTTGCTGCTGTAGAATCCAATAATGCGATCCGCAAGGCTGCCGGTAAATTGTAGGCTCAGCTGATAGCCACCGGCTGCAATGTCGGCCTGCGTTTCTATAACCCAATACTCATGCTCCGGCACCTCGTACGTCCGGAGAATGTTGATCTCTCGCCCACGGTCCGCGGCCGGTGCCTCTTTGGCCCGAAGCACCGTCTCGGTGATCGCAAGCCGCTTGCCGTGCAGCACGATATAGTTTGTCGTGTCCGTAATGTTGAGCTCAATGCCCACGGAACCGCTGAATGTTTCGTTCGCCAGATCGGCGTGCAATCGCAGCTCGTAGTGAACCGGCCGTATGTGGCGCGGCAGACGGAAACCCAACTTTTGTGCCACTTGCGTGCCCATCTTGAACACCCGGTTCATCGAATCGGCCGGAATCTCGGAGTAGAACACTGAATTTGGTAGGAAAATAGCACTCCGATTATACGGCGGAACCGGCTCCTCGGGCCGTAAATGATTATCATTCGACGCTGACGCTTCATCCCTGACGGCTGCTGTCAAATCGGCGCTGCCTAACGGTCGATGCGCCGACAGGCTACGCCCTACCATCACCAGTGCTGCCAGCAGGCACAGGGACACGCAGAACAGAAAGGCACAAGCAGCCAGCAGCGAAAGAATCACAAAGCTCGATCGAGATCGAGAAGCCGACTGAATCGATCGATCCATCGAAGCCCGGCGTGCAGAATGATGCGAAAAATGGGCAGCCGGCCGAGCCGGCGTCGGTTTCACGGTCATGGGTTGTGCTGGTTCGTCAGTTCGTATTCACACAAAATCCGGCACACATTACAGTTACACTTTTTGCGCGCCAAACGGAGCTACAAATTCTGCAGGCAGGCTATAAATTCTAGAAATGTAAGCACAAGGTCGCCTTTCGATCGACCGCACGCAACGAAGATTAGCTAATCGCACGCCACTGAAGCACTGAATCACCTGTTGCTGTGGACCAGACACGACGACTGTTTAGGTATCTACCGCCCAAATTTGGGTGCTTCCCAACGACGTGACGGCCAACCGGGCAACGGCGTGTGCTCGGTTTGTGTCGGAAAAGGCGAAAGCCGCCTCGCGGTCGCTTGCCATGCGCGAAACAATGATGCAAATCTGGTCGCCGCAGCGTAACCGATCGACGACGCCAAACTACTTTACCCGAAACCAATTTCGCGGCCCACCGCCCTCCGGGAGGGGCGACAAAACTAGGCAGCAACGTGAGCTGGGGTGCGCGGTGTCGCAAGTCGTAACCACCGGTCTGCCCCATCACCGGGGGCTAAGTCGAAGGATTCGAATGATCCAACCCTTTCGGTTTCGTATGCAACGCACGTTCCGTTTCGGGTGCGGAGCAAGTGAAGAAGCGCTCACCACGAAAGTGTGCCGTAAGACACAAACACACACACACACACACACACCTAATAAGTGTGTCATTTTTTGGAGAACTTTCCAAACCGTGGGTGCGTGTCGATTTGTGTCACGCGAGTTTGGCTCAAAATTGTAGTCCATTGTTTCAATTGGTAATGATTTTGTGTTGTACCCCACAACGACATGCACTTGTTGATTGTGGTCCGTCCGGAAGATGGTGGACAACGGTGCTCACCAGGATTCAGGCTGGGTTCGCTAGAATAAGGTGCAAAAGCACATATCACTATAGCAACGGTGGAAAGTCGTTCACTACCGATTGCCTTCGTCGCTTTTGGGCGATATATCAGGCACGTGGAACCCTTTCGCGGAATGGAACGCATCGTTAAGCACAACTGATCCCCAATTGCGAGCACTGGATTCGAATCTATTTTTGGTCCACAGCGCAGTGCCACCGCAAGGCTCTGCAGCCTCGTAACCAGCTAGTTTGAGGCGACTGTGGTTACGATAACTTCACTTCTTATCACCGAGAAACATCACAATAACCCCTGAAGAGTGTAGCATTTTATTCCAACTATGAAAGAAGCAAGCGAGACATTTGCATCGATTTGCATACTCCCACTTCAGCAGATGATGTTACACGTTCGTCATTTGGATCGGGTCAAGGCAACCGTCGGTCGCAACCCATTGGGTTTGAAATCGTTTTCCACAGGCGCTCTGGCAAAGGCAAGCTAAACAGCAGCGTGCAAAGGCGTGCCAGCGTCTTACGATTTGACGAGACGACGACGCTAGACATCGCGCTCATTACTGTCCGCCGGTCCGACAATTGGTCAATTGATGTTTTCGCATCCCAAGGATACCAATCAAAACACGCACCTATCGCGCGACACCGAAACTAGAACTGGCATCACCCGACGCTACACCGGGAGATGTGCAGAAATGGGCGCAAAGCGGATTTCGGGCCATTTTTTTTGGGCCAAAACCTGTTTTTTGGGGCCTCAAAAATTAAAATTCTTCCCCATCCTGCGAAACGTGCATCACTTAGGGTTCCGACCAACACTTCCTTGACCCTCGGAGCGTTCTCTTGGTTGTGGTGGTGCTTTCGGTTCTGCATCGTCTGTCCTGCAGCTTGCACCGCACCGCCACCGTCACCGGCAGGAGGTTTACGAACGAAAGGGTTTAATCGCGATCGCGTCGTCCAAAAAGGCGATCCGATCGCCGGGCGGGTAAACAAGCGACTGAATAGGAAAGGCGCCGTGCGCGTCGGAACGGTCGATCTGTGCTGCGGTTGGCTCGGTGGTGGAACAAACTACGGCCCCTACCGAGTGGCACAGAGAGTCGGTAGACCACCACTTCGGTCCCACCGTCCACCGTCCGGTCAGTGTCTATTTCGCACGGTCAGCCAATCAGGTCTGCTAGCCATCGGATTGCCACCGGTCGCCGCTAGACGAAAGGTGGTTGTTTTTTCGCTTTTTCTCCCGCAGCTTATTACTTTGATGAAGTGAAATTAGCCGCGCAAAGTGCCTCTCACGTCAGTGTCATCACCGGCTGGATGGTGCGCGGCACTGGGAAGCATCTTCACGTACCCTTCGCACCAATCCGTGCGCCAGCTGTTTCGGAGGCTAAACTTGACCTTTCGCGATGCGATCGCGATTTATTCGAGCTGCACGTGTGACGCGCTCAAGTGTCCCATTGGGCTGGATACGCGCACAGAGCGTTGTGGGGGGTAACACATCACTCTTGAGCGAACTTGAATCACTACTTAAAGAATCCGGACTATCGGTAAGTGATGGACTACTTCAGAATGGCACACAGTAACCATACAGACGATTAACCCACTCGGCTCTACAGTAATTCGGGCCTCCCATACTTGAGCTTTGCACTATGAATGGCTTTTGTCAGGAAAATCTTCTCCACTCCCGTAACCACTTCTACTGGAGCTATAAATTCTGCTTTATCAGATTCTACTCCGCTTGTTAATGTACGTGAAGATCCATAAGCTTCTTCGTCATCGCGGCCGTTCGGTGGCGGGAATTGCCACAGCACTTGCACTTTCTGCATAGCTGATCGGCCTATCCGCTGATCAAGTGGCTCAGACTTTACCCGTACCGTGGCAACTGCGAAGGTCCGGGGCCCTATTGCACTGCTTCCCCTGTTTCACCCGGAATTGAAGTCCGGGTCTGTGCGCCACTGGCAGCGAACAAGAAAGTGCCTGGCGCCATCAGACCGACGAACGAACACAAGGTGGAGGCCAGGCCTGGAGTGACATTCCATGCGATTACGTCGTAGTCTTATTTGTTTGCCCCACTCAGTCCGCTCACCGGGCAAATATCTTTATGGGCCCGGTGACGAAACTCGGAGCCCGTCCCACCGAGAGATCAGGTTCCTTTCGGAAGTAATTAAGAGCCACCTATGCGCGTAGTGGAGCATAGGATGCAGTGGAGTTGGAGGGTGGAAAAAACGCAAATAGCCCCCAGTACTTATGGCCACGGCCCGCGTCCTCGAGCCGGTACCCTTGCCGAGGAATTGCTTTTACTTACACTTCGGCGCCGGTACTCGTGCGGTAGGAGCTGGAGTAAAACCCAACGATCTGGTCGTCCAGCCGTCCACTGAACTCGATCGTCAGTTCCGATATGTAACCTTCGGCCATGCTTCGGCTGAGATTTACCATAAAGAAATCTCGATTGTCGTCCCTGTTGGTGTTCTGTTGGGTTGTGCAAAATAAGAAAGGAGGACCATCTTAGACGAATCTCGAACACCAAAATCGCCCGATGACAGTTTCCAACACCTACCACAAATATCAAGGACGTATCGTTGAGGCAGCTGAACCTCACCGTTCCCAGTTCGAGCAGATAACTGTGGAGCAC